>NW_022989815.1:553192-775271 GCF_902827175.1 Gymnodraco acuticeps
TCACACAACAACCCCAGAGCCACCACCTGATTCAGGTGAACAAGGTATGTACCTGTCAGTAAACGTACAAGTTATGCGAACATGTAAGCAAAGCATAAATTCCAGCTACGTTGACGTTACTTTGAATCGCGCGGGTAAGCTAAACCGTTAGCAAGTAGCTATAGCTAGCCAGATATATTAAATAAACACTTTGTCATACAATATAAATGTTGTGTTTTTTAGCGTTACTTGGTGATTTCAAAGAAAGCTCTCTGGGAAATGTTGACTTACTGTCAGTGTTCGACATGAAGCTAGAAGCTACCTTACGGTGATTACTTTCCTGCATTTCAATGGACAGCATATAAAAAGGACATACTTAATTGCTTAAGAGATCCTCACATGCTATCTCTTTAAAAAAAGAAGTATCCAGTCAACAACAAAATATCAGTGATCGTATAGTGATAGTATATTTTTCATAAGCGATGTGAAACATTAAACTTAAAAAAACCTCTGTGAGGGCCTAAGATATTCTACAAAATAATATTTAAAAACATTTTTGTTATATTTTTCATTAGTTTTACCAAAATAACTTGATTTAATTGTATTTAAAATAACATTTCCAAAGAAATAAATCCTTCGAATCTGCCTATTCAGTTTCTGTTGGAATGTGAAGGGTTAAATGAAAGAAGCCCCTCTCTGCGAGTCTGTGAAGACGGGAGCTGTTGGATGTCCAGCTATGAATTCACAGAGGGCCAGCTATAGTAACTAAAACGAGAGAGTAATGTCAAATGACAGTACAATTGACCAATTATTTCACACACAGTGACGTCACAGCTACCCACAATGCAACGCGCACCATATATGTTTTTATAAAGACGCCATTTTTCTGGAGGTGCAAAAATCCTGGCGATGCTAATATAAACAGCTAGCTAATGTAGCCAGGCAGAGCGCACTAGTTTTTTTTTCTGAATTAACGACCGAAGAAATCGCTGCATGTTTTCGGATTACATCTCTGGACTTGAGGGGTGTGCTCTAGGTCGTTACCAGCGTAAGCTAGAGCTGTGTGGGTTGTTGGATGTACAATGTATGGAATTACGACCCTCAAAAGTGGCCTTCGGTCGATTTTGGCATCTACGTCTATCTTCTGGAAACACCAGGTGAATACCCCACTTGTCACAATAATATTATCATGCCAATGCTTATATGTGGTATTTTAGAGTTGACTATATTGATTAAGGCAATTGACTATGATATTCTGTATGCACCTCGTGTGAAATGGTTGATACCGGAAGTACGGTGTCGCCCTCGGCCCAAAACCCGTATGTGTGTGTGAAAGAATAGTAACTAAAACGAGAGAGTAATGTCAAATGACAGTACAATTGACCAATCATATCTTCCCTCTAAATGGGTGGGTGTTATTATCGCGGACTTTATGACAAGTTCCGCCCGCTGTGCAACTTTTCTTGTTTCTATAGCAACAACAACTTCCTGTCAACAGCGTTAACTCGCCTTCAAAATAAAAGCATGCCAAATTACACTTAAGACATACAACTGCAACGAAAGTAACAAACACAATACAATATCCTTTTCAATTTCAAAGAACACAAATAGGGTTATTTACAGGTGTTGTGTTGTGTGGTAGAGGGTCGCTTTCATTGATGCGTTTTGCACCCCGGGCCGTTGTTTTGATATTCCGCTGCTGTGACATAATAACTCGAGGGAAGGGGTGGGGGTCAGAGGGCCTAGGTAGACAAGTCACGGCTCGCCACTAGTGTTAATTTCGTCAGCTATTTTTTTATTTAGTTTTAGTCTTAGTCCTGTGTTAAATTTCCTTTTTAGTTTAGTCATATTTAGTCACCTTCATCCTGTTTTTATTTAGTCAAGTTTTAGTCGACTAAAAGTCTGAGCATTTTAGTCTTATTTTAGTCGACTAAAACAGTAAACATTTTAGTCAAGATTTAGTCGACTAAAAGTCTGAGCATTTTAGTCTTATTTTAGTCAAAGAAAACTAATTATTTTAGTCTACTTTTTGTCAATGAAAACTGTTGAGTCTTTTTTAGTCATCAGATTATATAGAACATTTCAGTCAAACTAGTCTAGCCAAAACCAATAATTTGTCATTTTAGTATATATAAATAAATAAGATTATATATTGTCCTTATTTGATGAAAAACACAGGTTGAATGATTAAGAAGCTTTGCAGAGAGTATCTGCTCAGGTTTGTGGTGTTGTTACCAGCTGTGTTATGGCCGCATTGCTTCCCTTCTGATAAAACAATGCATTCGCTTTTTTTCTCTGCCTCATTGTAGCGAAAATGGGCCCAAATATCACATAGTTTCTTTCTCCCAAGCAGTGGTGGCTTTAGACTTTTTCGTTGTCAGTCATTTTGACGGACAGGATCGTAACATTTCCGTCATAATCCATTATTATCCGTCGAGTGCACAATTTATCAATCACTCGCGCGGGGGGGGTATTCGGTTAACGCGAGTGCAACCACTGCTCCCAAGCCCTGTTGTTGCCATTTTATTTTCTGTTAAATAAGGTTAGTTAGACCATGAGTTAGACCCGAGTCTTCCTGTTAGTTCATATTTTGCCGCTGCCCGGTGTAATTCAAATCTACCGCCGCGCTCAGCACGGACACACAGCTGCTGCCCTGCCGCAGCACCGGAAATGGAACTGCTGGGAGAAAAACTGACTATCAGAGATGTAACGTTATCTTTGATAATATTTCGTCTCCTCATTTTTCATCAACGAAAGTAAAGAGAGATTTTGGCATAGTTTTTATTTAGTAAACTACATTTTCGTCTCGTTACTTTTCGTCAACGATATTGCATGATGATTTCGTTACAGTTATTGTTTACTGCCGTCTCGTCATCGTCTCGTTATGGAAAAAAAGGTCGTTGACGAACATATTTCGTCATAGTTTTAGTCAACGAAATTAACACTACTCGCCACTGCAAATAGCCAATCACACAAAAAACATGTTGTTGTGACTGTGAGCATTAAACAATTAACATTAAACTAAACAAACACAACAGTACGTTATTGTCCACCGACATAATACAGGCACCTTACCCTCAAGAGATCCTCACGTGCTATGAGAATCTCCCATAATCCATTGCCGTAACAAAGCTAATGCAGGCATACGTTTGTGACACTAGATGGCGCAATTGTGTATGTGCGTGTGGGGAGTCTTGCAGTAGACAAGTTGACTGTAGCGCCGCCACTGTGGGCTAAGCCCCGAATGTTTCCAGGTCCAGGCGACGCCCCTGGTGCCGCAGTTGGACTGTTACTGTTAATGATCTCCTAAACTGAAGTACATCATTAAAACAACTAGGGCTGTCAAACGATTAACATTTTTAATCAGATTAATCACAGCTTAAAAATTTATTAATCATGATTAATCACCATTCGAACTATGTCCAAAATATGCTATTTCTTTATGTATATTGTTGTGGGAATGGAAAGATAAATTAAAGAAGGCGGATATATCCATTTAACACAGTATGTATGTTTATTATATAACATTGTTCTGCGTGTCAAAATGAAAGACAGCCCACACACCTATCAATCATCAAATCAGCCAGGTGTTTCTTTCTTTCCAGGATCTCCACTGATTGTGTCCCCAGTTAAGTGGCAGTCCTTCTGTAGCAGTACCTCCTGCCTCCTCATGCCGCTCCGCTTCGGAACTTTCTTCGTGTGTGCAGGTGGTCCCACATTCAACAGCATCAGGTCCGCTAGCAAAGACAGCATCCTCCGTAGCTGCAAGGTTAGTGCTAGCTGTCACGCTAGCAGGTGCATTTTGGTTGTCAAAAGCTGTTTTTTGTTTCTTTGTGAGAAAACCAAAACTAGCCAGGCTTGTAGACCCCGTCGGCAGCAGTGGCCTTTTTTTGGGCGGCATAGTACTCGTCTGCTAGCCTACGGTACTCGTAGTATGTGTGTATCTTGTAAATATATTTGAATGTATGTTGATATAACGGTTCATTCTTCGGGCGCGCGCAGCACGTTCACAGCCTCACAGGCATAGATTGCGCAATATTTTATTGCGCAGCTTAGAGGTGAAGTGCAGGCATATTGTCATTCAAGAGAGAATACGATGCGTAGTTCTTTTGGAAAACATTGTTTTGTTTGCCTATTTACCTCGTTAACGTAAATAATACTCATTACATTGAAAAATGCATTATTTGTGATCAAAATAATGGTTGTTGGTAATGTATATTAGCGACCCCCACAGATGTTTGATTTCATTGGGTCCGTGGGAGCTCAGGCACCTCCTTATGGGAGCTCAGCTCCCATTGGCTCCCACGTAACTCGAACCCTGCATGTATGGCTCTGCCGCTCAGCGCTGCTGCTTGCTTCAGTCTGTGTCTGCGTTCTTTCGCACCTGCCTGTAATCTGAGAAGGTCCCGCCTCTCTGGCTGGCTCCCGCCCGGAAAATCTTCAGTAATAGCCTATCAGATAGCGCTGTGGGCGGGACATTGCTCGTGTACACAGAGTGGTGACTGCAGCCAGAGAAACGGCCGCATCAGAGCCAAAGTTTTATCGGCAATTTGATTAAAAAAAGGCCGATACTGATAATCGGTCAAATGCGGAATATCGGTCAACCCCTAGTTAACAGCAGCCCTGTCTGTGCACACGGAGACCGACTCTGTCGTCCGGTGATCCTTCTGGAAAAGCTTCACAAGTAGGTCGGTACGCAAATGCGCTTTGTGACACAATTGACGGTACGCATTTCAGATTACGCACATAGCCTGCGTACCAGTTATGTGCACCCCTATACTACAGCAAAAGTATTCTCCGTCGGGACTTCCTGCAACAACACCACGCCGTTATCTTGATTCTGATTGGCCAGAAGACATTATCAAAGATGTTCTATTGAGAAGACGATCACTACGTGACAAAAGTTTTCAAAACCATTTCTGGTCTTCGGTATTTCCAGACAAGTGGCTACTGAAATCAATCTTACTGCTGTCTGTGCAATTTACTCCGCGAGTTGGCAGACTTTATTTTGCTTACTTTAACATCATTTGTCATGGTGGGGCTAAGCCATTTATTGGTATGGGTGTAGCCTACCCCAGCCATACCCTGGCGCTGCCACTGGTGGGGTGTATGGGGCGGGCCTATTCTGCACATGCGTTAAATATTTTAACGCAATTAATTCAAAAAATGAATTACCGCCGTTAACGCGATAATTTTGACAGCATTAAAAACAACACATCTTGTTTGCTGGTAAGGGGAGTCATCGAATCCCTATTCAGAAGCCAATCAAACAGCATTTCAAAGCCTGAATCACAGTAAGGCAGTCAAGTCGTGTGTGTGTGTGTGTGTGTGTGTGTGTGTGTGTGTGTGTGTGTGTGTGTGTGTGTGTGTGTGTGTGTGTGTGTGTGTGTGTGTGTGTGTGTGTGTGTGTGTGTGTGTGTGTGTGTGTGTGTGTGTGTGTGTGTGTGTGTGTGTGTGTGTGTGTGTGTGTGTGTGTGTGTGTGTGTGTGTGTGTGTGTGTGTGTGTGTGTGTGTGTGTGTGTGTGTGTGTGTGGGTGTGTGTGTGTGTGTGTGTGTGTGTGTGTGTGTGTGTGTGTGTGTGTGTGTGTGACTCACTTCCTGAAGGTTGGTATGGACCCCTGCAAGGTTCGACCAGGAGGCGTCCCAGACCCGTGGCTTTGACTTGACAGCAAGCTCTCAGTTTCAAAGGCGAACATCCCATCACGGTCGTCAGGAACATCCAGGAACTCCCCATCGCTCCACACTCCCACAGCGCCATCCATCGACTGGTATTTGATCTCTATGGTAACGCTGGTCTGAAAACAGCATGAAAGCAGATGAAAGTCAGCCAACGTTATTAGCAGATAGCTAATAAGCTTTTATTTCCATACAGGTCAGAGTGCAGATTTAAATTTTAAGCATTTATAGGAAAGATTATTTGATCATGAAGCATCAAAACCATTTTTATATCTATAAAATGTGCCACTTTATTCAAATCAAACTCTTGAGCAGTTCTCATTATTTCTCCATTCAGCTACATCCAGTGTGCCTGTTATCTCTGCTCCAAAATACAACCCCAGGTTTTTATGACATGTCCTAACAAGAAACTACAACTGCAAAATTGAAAGAACAACAATTGATGTCCCGGACACTAATATCATTTGTCAGCGCTGTCATTGCTGTTATAAATTATACTCCTTCAGCTGTCAAGATCATTTCAAATTATTTAAATAAGCCCTGTGAACCAGAAGCTTGAGAAATCCTATACAAATATAAAAAATGTGTTTGAGAAAGTAGAGTGCGGAAATTGTATTGAACCCTGTACAATGCAGTTATACACAAATATAACACCTCACCATCTGTGGTACTGCGACCGGATATTTATAAATCAATCTAAACCTTTAGTGAGAGAGTCAACACCTCCAAGCTTAGCCTCAAATAAACAATAGCAATTTAATTATGTTTAGAAAAGTTCTCAGTCAAGACAACAAACCAGGACTATTAATCATCTGTTTTACTGGGGGGGGGGATTCGAACTGAAAGTGAGTGTTAATATAATCCCTGCCAGAAACATTTGTGACATCGTAGTTTGTCTTCTCTGTCTCCCGGGGACTCGTGTTTGGAGAATATAATCCTCCTGACGATGACCTCATCTTTAATAAGAAGCGGACAATTTATTCTACTGACAAAGACGGATGAGAAGAGAAAATTCTCTGGGCTCTCGTTCCCCCTTTCTCCCTCAGTGTCGCTCTCGATTCCCAACATCCTTTGCAAAGCAATCACTGTGGTCCACAAGGAGTTGGGAGTTGTCACTATGGCAACCACACCAGTGCAGTTGTAGGTACAAGGAGTTATTTCTCAGGGTGTGTCGGATTTAGTTTTCTACAGGGATGTACATTACTGATAGTCTCTAATAGTGTGTTTCTGCTTCGGTGTGTGATTTCACGAGAAGCTACTCGCACATATGTCTGTGTGTGTGTGTGTGTGTGTGTGTGTGTGTGTGTGTGTGTGTGTGTGTGTGTGTGTGTGTGTGTGTGTGTGTGTGTGTGTGTGTGTGTGTGTGTGTGTGTGTGTGTGTGTGTGTGTGTGTGTGTGTGTGTGTGTGTGTGTGTGTGTGTGTGTGTGTGTGTGTGTGTGTGTGTGTGTGCGCGCGCCCTGAAGCTCTCCCATGCCGTGTATCATCATGTCGCCACTTACACAATCCTGCACATGTGGAGCTTTAAAACCACATACAGTCATGTTCCCTCTCCCACATGCTATTATGCTGCTCACATTTACACACACCCGCCCACACACACACACACTGTATTCACCAGCAAAATGTTCCTAGCCCTCCTCCTCACTACCGAGCTGGACCCCAGGAAGACGTGTTTTAGGGCACAGCTAATGGGGAGCCTTTTAATAAGCTTTAAACTGAGCCGCTCCCAGTTAAGCTGTTCTAAAGTCTATTTTCAATCAATAGGGAATATAGGGAATTAATGTTAATAGAAAATGTCCTCATGTGCTGATATTGCTAAGAGACTGTTGTATTTCATTAAGTTCCTTCTCGATGTACAGGTCTTAAACGCTGGTGTTTTTATAGGCCAAATGACGGCTGTTAGTTCTCCTATTGCAGACCACTGCAGGTGTATTGGAAGATTGATTTCTCCATTAAATTGTGATTGCATTTTGCTGACTGATAAGCTTTCATTTCAACTTACTGCTGCAAGGAACAGAAAGCCATATCCTTTGATCTATATAATCAACTTGATTTTAGCTTTGGTCATCTGTTTTTGGACTCTAGTTATCCCCTTTAATATGAGTAAATAAACTCTGTATTAGCTCTTCCTAGCTATGCAAATAAATATGTAAACCCCAAACTCACCATATTAAATATTCCAGATGTTTTGCGCTTCTTTTTATACACATTTATCAAAGTTTGGTAATCCTCACTTTAATTGTGTATTTATTTCTTGTCTGTTTAGCATTAGTTTGTTAATGGGTTGAGTGGGGTTGAAGAGGCTTCATGTAAATTGTGCTGACTCCACATTTTAGATCACCAGTTAACATACCCATGCCAGCGGGTAAATCTGCATTAAAGCTGGAGTGCAGCCCATTACATTCAAGGGCTTGCCATAGGACTTCACACTATGCTGAGTAAGCCTTTTATTACCAATGAAAACTCTCAGTATTTTGCAGTATACCAGAGTTTTGGTGCAAAAATGCCTGCAGGTGAGTTTGCTCAATCTAACCAATTCCCACGAGCGAGAAGTATTCAAGTGTTTTAACATTAATCCTTTCTCTAAACGTGGCACTATCTTTTTATATGAAGCATCCACTCAAAAACTTAAGCTTCCATCATACCAATCAAAGTCACAAAATCACTCAGATTGACACATTACAAAAGTTCCAGAGATATCGACCAGATCTTTAAAAAAAGCTCATAGATGGGCTGATACTTCAATGTAGGTTAGTTAGTTGTACCTTTATTGACGTGTTGTTATCGTCGATGAGCGTGTCGGTCAGCTCTAGGTGTCCCTCCTCTGCCACCTTCTGAAGAACCATACAGAAAGTCCCCACCAGCCTGCAGGGAAACACCAACAGAGAGTGAGATCAATCAAAGCATTACATCAACACAATGTGTCTTTTGTTCCTCCCATCCGTTTACCTCTGTGTAAATCTATAGTCTATTTTAGTCTCTCTTTTGTCATTATCAGTCCCACTTATTATTACTGCCATATAGTTCTTTTTGTACGTAGGTCCGAACAACTCCTTCTCACAGAGTGTAAGTGATAGAGTCATGAACAGACTGTGGTGGTGGTGATGGATATGTGTTGTTGTGACAGACATTGAGACAGTGCTACTCTGCCTGTGTCAGCAGCCAAATATAGTATGTCACTCATCAAAGCAGTTTAAAAGTAGACCAACAAATCTCTTTCCCCTAACATCTTCCTTTTATGTCCTTATTTTGTACATTATGTTAAAAGTCTGAGAAACGCTGAAGGTAAGCATTTGTTTTGTTTGTTTGGAAGTAACTTCACAAGGTACTTTTAACCTTAAAAGACATTTACTCTTTTTCCCTGTAACGAGACATTTCCTAGGTTTCCTACTGAGAATCTCACTTACTGGTTTGGTTAGTTTATCCATTTGGCCGCAAATCGTTCCACTTCTTTGTTCTGCAAATGTTTCAGAAAGCGAACTCTCTAAAGCTTTCAACACATTTCAGCAAGAGGCAGACACTAATCAATGCCACCAAGGACACGTATATAAATGGATAAAGCCTCACAGTTCATTCATCTAGCACACTGAATGAAATTGTACTTTCTAAAGTTGACTTTTCATTGCAAGAAAAATAGGTTTTCACCTTTTATCTCACAGTTAGCTGAAGCCAGCTGAGACATTATCTAAAACTTCTAAAATAATGCATTTTGAATGTCACAGTTTTTCTTTCAATTGGCCTTTTAAGATACATACACATACATAAAAATAACGATCGACAATTATGGTCACAAGTTATTGTGATATATTATTTATTATAACCAGTTTGTGATATGTAAATGTGGTTTGTATCACTGTCCAAGTCTTTAGTATGTTAACAAAAAGTACTTAAATGTATTGGATATATAACCAATTAGGGAAACATTATAATTTGGAATAAAACAATTACTTAGTTGAGAATAAGGAGACTTTTGTTTCATTGTTGGAAATTATTCTTTGTCTGCAGTATTTAGGATCATTAGTCGAAAGGTTCATTTCGATGCCACCTAAGGAACTTCATAGAACATGACAGTGGAAAAAAAACTCAGTAGTGCCCCTATTCAGCCAGCCAATTAGAGCTGGTGAATAATTTAAAAAGTTTCCCCCAAAACAGCTGAGCTATCAGCCACATGCAGCTCAGCCCACTCTGAACCACACACATAGAGTAAGTAATGTGTGCTCTAATAGCCACTAGCTCACACACACACAACATGGTTACACATGGAGTGAAAATATACCTGTGTTTTTATTTTTGAATTCCTACGCTACACACAGGAGAATATATGTGTACGATTAAATGGAGCAACAAGACACACATGTGTCGGATACGAGTCCGCAGGGGGAAATAGTATTGTAAAACAAGGGTATACAATCAATAGCTTGGCACGCACACACACACACACACACACACACACACACACACACACACACACACACACACACACACACACACACAGAGAAGAGGACCGCAGGGATGGCAGCTAACGATGTGAGCTTCCCGACTGCACTATAGACATGTCAGTGAGACGGGAGTGAATGAGTGGAGTACACAAGTATTCCTGCTCCGGAGCACACAAAACCAACAAGTACTATCTTATTAAAGACATAGCCCAATACAAAATGTGCTTGTTATCACATGCTAGTATCCTTTCACTCTCACTAGATTCACTTAATGGAAAAGCAAATCATACTTATCTACACTTGCCGCAACTCAAATTGATTTCTACTGAAGACAATTTGAATGTCTGTGCTGTTTGGGATACCTGTTCACCAAATCAGAAGCTTCTTCAAATGGTTCAGGAAGAGTTTTAATTTCTGTCTCAGCGTTAGCTCACGATAGCTTGCCCCTATCTGACTAAGCATAGGGTCCCTGCAGTGCCACATTTTTAGATAGTCTCTTGTGTTCATGATATTCCTAAAAATGTGAGCAACTATCAGCTTTTTTCCCCAGTAAATGCAATCATTGTAGTGTCGAAATGCACGTCAAATCTCCAGGTTCACTTTGAAATCTATAAAGAGAGACTTGGCCTTTATAATTTGGAATTGAAAAACGCACGACAATCGTTCTTCTCTGACATCATTACCAAAAACAACGCACGTGCCTTGTTTGCTACCGTCGACAGACTAACTAACCCCCCAGTGTCAGTAGCCTCTGAATTTCTATCCACCAGGGCGTGCAATGATTTTGCCTCCTTTTTCACTGACAAAATTCAGAAAATCAGACAAGCAGTCAGTGCCTCTGCATCAGGAACAGCAAATGTGTTGTCCCTATCTCCACTTAACATCAATTCAGACATCATGACACAATTCCATCAGATTAATGATAAAAACCTAGAGGACATTATTCAACTTCTGAAATCCTCCTCTTGCTGCCTTGATATTATTCCAACAGGATTTTTCAAAGATGTTTTGCCTTGCATGGCCTCAGATCTACTTCATATAGTAAACAAATCTCTTCACTCAGGTATTTTTCCACAGGCCCTGAAAACTGCAGTCATTAAACCGCTCTTAAAAAAGAATAATCTAGATGCTTCAGTAATGAACAATTACAGGCCCATATCAAACCTCCCATTTCTAGGTAAAATCATTGAAAAAGTTGTTTTTCAACAGTTGAGTAATTTCTTGCATTTAAATAACTGTTTCGATGTGTTCCAGTCAGGCTTTCGTCCAAACCACAGCACTGAGACTGCTCTTGTAAAGGTCTTTAATGACATCCACTTAAACACAGACAGTGGCAGAACTTCAGTGTTAGTATTATTAGATCTCAGTGCTGCGTTTGACACTGTTGACCACAGCATATTACTAGACCGACTGGAAAACTGGGTGGGACTTTCGGAAACAGTTCTGAATTGGTTTGAATCCTACTTAAAGGACAGAAACAACTTTGTTTCTATAGGTAAATACACATCTGAGTTGACAAATATGACATGTGGGGTTCCTCAAGGCTCCATCTTGGGGCCTCTTCTCTTTAACATCTACATGCTACCACTGGCTCAGATAATGAAGAACAACAAAATAAGTTACCATAGCTATGCAGATGACACACAAATTTACGTAACAATTTCACCAGGAGACTATGCTCCAATTCAAACACTGAGTAAGTGCATTGAACAAATCAATGACTGGATGTGTCAGAACTTTCTCCAATTAAACAAAGATAAAACTGAGGTAATGGTTTTTGGAGCCAAGGCAGAACGTATAAAAGTTAGCGCTGAGCTTCAGTGTGCAATGTTCAAAACAACAGATAAAGCCAGAAATCTAGGTGTAGTCATGGACTCTGACCTGAGTTTCAACAGTCACATTAAAACAGTTACTAAATCAGCCTACTATCACCTAAAGAATATATCTAGGATTAAAAGACTAATGTCACAGCAGGATTTGGAAAAACTTGTCCATGCTTTTATCTTCAGTAGACTCGACTACTGCAATGGTGTCTTCACAGGTCTCACTAAAAAATCTATTAGGAAGCTGCAGCTAATTCAGAACGCTGCTGCTCGAGTCCTCACTAACACTAAGAAAGTGGATCACATCACTCCAGTTCTGAAGTCTTTACACTGGCTTCCTGTGTGTCAAAGAATAGATTTCAAAATACTGCTGCTGGTTTATAAAGCACTGAATGGTTTAGGCCCAAAATACATTTCTGACCTCCTGCTAAATTATGAACCATCCAGATCTCTCAGGTCTTCAGGGACTGGTCAGCTTTCTGTCCCCAGAGTCAGAACTAAACATGGTAAAGCAGCGTTCAGTTATTATGCTCCAAATATCTGGAACAAACTCCCAGAAACCTGCAGGTCCGCTACAACTCTGACTACTTTTAAATCCAGGCTGAAGACTTTTCTTTTTGTCGCTGCTGTTAATTGAACTATTCATATCTTAGACTGCACTGTAACTTTTATCCATGTACTTTTTTCTTTAATGTTTAATTGCACTGTAACTTTATCCATGTATTTTTTCTTTAATGTTTATTTTATTAGCTTTTCTTTTTAATGACTGATTTTAAATGCCATTTTCTTAATCTCTTTCATTTTTTGTAAAGCACTTTGAATTGCCTTGTGTTGAAAAGTGCTATATAAATAAACTTGCCTTGCCTTGCCTTTCAGATATCACACATTCTCTTATTTATTTATCAATACATTCATTTTCTTCACCATTTCCTTTTTCTGTATCTCCATCTCACCTATAGGTCTTCTCACCTCTGGAATTGGTGGGGATACATCCAACTTACAGTTGAAAGTGAGGCTACATTGGTCAGCAGAGCTTCAGAACTTTATAATAAGGTACATTTAGAAACCTAGAACTTGACTTAACTCGGAGTCCTGGTTTTGAAAGAAAAAAAGTATGGGTTTCCCCTCAGGCGCTGACAGATGCTTTCTCTGTGGAGGTGTATTTCTGCCAGGCTCCTACACTGAATCTCTCTCTGCTCAACTTAAAAGGCATGACGTGACTGAAAAAGAGTGTGTGTAAGGATATTAATGTTCTTTTGCAGTCAACTTTTTCTTTGAAGAGGAGTAGGAACATCAGCACCTCTGAGCAATATCTCTGGAATTACCAACCCGCCACACTATAATCCTCTCTTCCCTTCCCTGGACAGTGGAGATCAATATGTCTGTCAAATTGGCCGGTCATTTCCTTTCAGCCATTGTAATATGTGTCCAAGTGCTGAATAATTGAACTGAGCAGGGGCTATCATGTTCTGGCTCACTTTTGAGCACTTCAAAAGGTGGCATTCATTATTGATTCTAGTTAAAACAATTTACTTTCATCTGCTTCATAATTCACAACTCCCTTCCCTTTCAATTCATATTCATTTTTTGTATGCCTCAAGTTGCTTTTGCAAACCAGGCGTGACTATGACTGATTCTCTGGCTCAGGAGAACTTGGAGAGAAGGGAGTACAGCTTTGAAATGTACAATATTTTTCCAAGTCAAATAGAATTGTTCTCAATGTTGCTCTAATCCATCCCAGGTGCCAGGGACTCGGCTGGAGGAAAAATGAAATGTTAAAGCTGCCAGGTGTGTGTGATTTGTCGGAGGGGAAGCCTCAGCAAAGCACTGCCCTCCACCGGTGTACTCCCACTGATATGAGCTGAATAACATTCAGCCAACATGTCTTTCATTTGTGTTCAAGCATGAATATCTATTGAGTCACATAAAACGCTATCAATAGTCTGGTCTTTCACAAAACACACACTGGACAAAGACAATCATAATGGAAACTGGTAACCACAAACAATATAAAAAGGTATTAATACTTGTTTTCCATGCCAGCTTCAGCATGTCGTGATATTCTGGTGATTCGTTTTAGGAAGTCAATATGTTTTTGTTGATATAGTCAGTGTTAATGAAAAAATGTATTGAGAAATTGCGTGTGAATAAAATAACTGAAAGGAATGACTGTTTTTGCCAAATGAAGCTAATTAGATTGAGTTGTTTGTCACATTTATGCAAAAAATAAATATATAATAATAACATAGGAATCCAATATTGTCATAAGCAGCACTGCTTATTGAGAAACGACTAACTCAACCATATGTCACTGAAATACAGAATCCAAATAAACATTAGAATGTGTTTGTGGATGTACAAACCCACAGTGCTCATTCCAAAGCGTCAGGCATGAGAGAGTCTAGATACATCTAACAGAGGAGCAGGTTTATGTTTTTGATTGCAGAGTCTCTGTACACGAACAGTAAAGTCAGATACAATTGTATTTCCTCTGAATGAAAACCATAAAGATAATCAGAAACTCGGAGAGGCGATAAAAGAAATTGCACAATTGTAATTTTGCTGAGATCAAAAGCAGAAAAGGAAAGAGGGGAGATTCACTTAAGCTTCCATAATCGTTTTATCTTACCTGAGAGGAAAGTAGTAAAACTCAAAGGCATTTCTAAAGATAAAAACTGTCTTTAACAACAGAATCACAAGGAAAATAGTGAAAGAGTTCCAGAATTGCACGTGTCTTTCACAGAACAAAGCAGATCTTGTAACACTAGAATTTTATAAAACTTGTTTTGAATCAATATGTTTTTTTGTCAGGTATTGTGTCCGCTCAGCAGGGAGAGAACAAATTCAGTTTTAAATATTCAAGCCTGGTTTGATAATAATGCTGGGGGGTGTGCAAGAGTTTCACAAACAATAGTGTAGAATACAGGAAGATTAAAAGCTGAATTAAATCTGTCTCAGTTTGAAGTGGCTTACTGCAGGTTCCTGCCGTGCAGCTCATAAAAGACTGAATCAAAATGCAATATTAAATAAAAACAACAACAAAACAAAAACAGCTACACAAACTTTACAGTTGTGAGGACTTGGGTGGAGAGAGCAAGATGGTGTATGATATTTTAATCAGTTCCAGGTATATCCCTCCGTCACATGCTGATGCTAGCCTGCTTGAAACGTGATATGGCATCTTGTGTAAAAGAAGGATATCAGACTAGAATTGTTTTGTAAGGCGGTACTGGAAAAATGTCAAATTGATCTAGTGATGACTCCCTTACTTGTGTTATGGAAGTACAGCAGTAGGTGTTGGAGAAAAAATATTGATTTGGATCTGTAAAGGCCCTGTCACACTGTCCCGAAATTGACACCCGATGGACACACGATAAAGGAAATGTTCAAATTCGGCTGTGATCGTAGCAACATCGGGCCATTCGTGAGGGCATCTTAAGCCATCGTATGACCGCCGGTGGAGTTTCTCAGGCTCCGGCAGCAACTTAGTGAGCGGCAACTTCGTAAGGCACTCGTGAGGACATCTTGTCAAATCGTGTCATCTTCGTGTTATCATCGGTGCCATCGGGCATTCGCCCTCACTCTGATCAGAGTGAGGGCGAATGCCCGATGGCACCGATGATAACACGATGGCCTTACGAAGGGCACAATTGACACACGAATTCAACACGAAAATGAACCTTCGCAAGGTCCTTCGGCAATTTTTTGGCATGCCAAAGATTTTGCCACCGCTCACGAAGTTGCTGCCGGAGCTTGAGAAACTCCACCGGCGGTCATACGATGGCTTAAGATGCCCTCACGAATGGCCCGATGTTGCTACGATCACAGCCGAATTTGAACATTTCCTTTATCGTGTGTCCATCGGGTTGTTTTATTGCACAACAAAATCATGTAAATATATTATGTAAATAACCCAATTTGTGTTCTGTGAAACTAAAAAGGATATAATATATTATTTTGAAGGACAGTTGACAGGAAGTTGTTGTTGTTATGGAAACAACATTACGGAGAAAACGTAATATTTTCTACATATAACGACGGATAAAGTAAAGAACAAAGTCTGAAGATATCAGTACAGTATCATAGTACTGTAACACAATTGTTTTTGGTACTTTCATTGCAGTTGTATGTCTTAAATGTAATGTAAATGTTGCCTTCGTGTGTGGTTCGGGGCCATCTTCGTGCGAAATTCACAATTCCATATTCGTGTGTCCATCGGGTGTCAATTTTGGGACAGTGTGACAGGGGCTTAATGGATGGATTTTTTGTGTAGTTTTGATAAGTTTGGGAGTGTGAATTTGAAAGCGCAGTGGGAAAGAAGAACCACTTTCCTGTTATAATGCATGTGTTAAATCATGTTTAGCATCCTAATTTGAAAATAATAATATACTCTACTATGCATCCCAGGTTTAAGGCTTATCAGACTCTGTAACCTGGCAGAGCAATGGGAGACATGTTGTGATCACTCTGGAAAGGTATCATGCAGGCCACTACTGCAAAACATTGATAACAAAATATCCAATTCCTATTCAAAGGACCTCAGATATTCTTCTTTGGGCCCTCTGAGAGCCACAGACATCAGGTTGAAGACCTTGAATATACAATGATATATCCTCCTCTTTGCTCCAGTGGCCAGTAACTGACACACCATGCTGTACTCCGCAGCGTGCAGAATACAAAAGCATGTCTCTCAGCCTCCGCGGACAACAGTTCATAAACACGGTCAATATGCCACTGCAGCACAGCGAGTGAGCACCCCCCCCCATCATCGCACTTCCTTTGTGTCGTAGTAATGTGATCGCACTTGTGGTCGCACTGTGTGATACACTGGCCCCTAGAGTGTGTTGGTGCAGACAGTGATGAAGCAGATCAGTTACCCTGGTAATGATGCTGCGTGTGGACATATGGAGCAGGTGTGAGAACAACATAAGCTATGACTCATCTTGAATTATTTACCCACTTACTGTAAATGAGTGCCGCGTTGCATTGTGTTGTGCGTGTGTGGGGGTAAGTGTCTTTGCATGTGAGAATACTTGTTTTTGTGAACATGATTCTTTAGGTGTATAATATTATGCTGTAACCCCCCGTGCATGTGAGGCTTAGTTGTTATCCAGCAGTCAGCGGATGAAACAATTGCATCTGGTATAAATAGAAATACCATTAACCCCCTTGTTTTTCTTGCTTATTATCTCTCTAATGAAAAACTGGAATCCACAATTTTTGTGCTGAAAAAAGTAGACCAGGCCAATTAGATAGATATAGGGAGGCGTGTGGCACAGTGGACTAGTGCGTTGGTGTTCGGATCAGAGGGTTCAAACAGGTTCAAATCCCTCTGCAGTCAGCATGTCGTTGTGTCCCTGGGCAAGACACTTCACCCCAAATTGCTCCTGTGGGAATTGCCCACAGTATTGAGTATATACAGTAAGTCGCTTTGGATAAAAGCGTCTAACAAGTAACATGTAATGTAATATGTCCTAAATAAAACTTCAGCATTTTAACATGCTAACATTTGCTAATTGGCATTACACAGCAGTAAGGCTGAGGCTGATATTGGGGCAAAAAAGTATTTAGTCAGCCA
Organism: Gymnodraco acuticeps; assembly: GCF_902827175.1. Classification (NCBI taxonomy): domain Eukaryota; kingdom Metazoa; phylum Chordata; class Actinopteri; order Perciformes; family Bathydraconidae; genus Gymnodraco; species Gymnodraco acuticeps. The sequence continues at coordinate 570,689 of NW_022989815.1, forward strand.
CCAATTGTGCAAGTTCTCCCACTTAAAAAGATGAGAGAGGCCTGTAATTTTCATCCTAGGTATACCTCAACTATGAGAGACAAAATGAGAAGAAAAAAAATCCAGAATATCACATTGTCTGATTTTTAAAGAATTTATTTGCAAATTATGGTGGAAAATAAGTATTTGGTCAATAACAAAAGTTCATCTCAATACTTTGTTATATACCCTTTGTTGGCAATGACAGAGGTCAAACGTTTTCTGTAAGTTTTCACAAGGTTTTCACACACTGTTGCTGGTATTTTGGCCCATTCCTCCATGCAGATCACCTCTAGAGCAGTGATGTTTTGGGGCTGTCGCTGGGCAACACGGACTTTCAACTCCCTCCAAAGCCACTCCTTCGTTGCCCGGGCGGTGTGTTTGGGATCATTGTCATGCTGAAAGACCCAGCCACGTTTCATCTTCAATGCTCTTGCTGATGGAAGGAGGTTGTCACTCAAAATCTCACGATACATGGCCCCATTCATTCTTTCCTTTACACGGATCAGTCGTCCTGGTCCCTTTGCAGAAAAACAGCCCCAAAGCATGATGTTTCCACCCCCATGTTTCACAGTAGGTATGGTGTTCTTTGGATGCAACTCAGCATTCTTTCTCCTCCAAACACGTCTAGTTGAGTTTTTACCAAAAAGTTATATTTTGGTTTCATCTGACCATATGACATTCTCCCAATCCTCTTCTGGATCATCTAAATGCTCTCTAGCAAACTTCAGACGGGCCTGGACATGTACTGGCTTAAGCAGGGGGACATGTCTGGCACTGCAGGATTTGAGTCCCTGGCGGCGTAGTGTGTTACTGATGGTAGCCTTTGTTACTTTGGTCCCAGCTCTCTGCAGGTCATTGACTAGGTCCCCCCGTGTGGTTCTGGGATTTTTGCTCACCGTTCTTGTGATCATTTTGACCCCACGGGGTGAGATCTTGCGTGGAGCCCCAGATCGAGGGAGATTATCAGTGGTCTTGTATGTCTTCCATTTTCTAATAATTGCTCCCACAGTTGATTTCTTCACACCAAGCTGCTTACCTATTGCAGATTTAGTCTTCCCAGCCTGGTGCAGGTCTACAATTTTGTTTCTGGTGTCCTTTGACAGCTCTTTGGTCTTGGCCATAGTGGAGTTTGGAGTGTGACTGTTTGAGGTTTTGGACAGGTGTCTTTTATACTGATAACGAGTTCAAACAAGTGCCATTAATACAGTTAACGAGTGGAGGACAGAGGAGGCTCTTAAATAAGAAGTTATAGGTCTGTGAGAGCCAGAAATCTTGTTTGTTTGTAGGTGACCAAATACTTATTTTACCGAGGAATTTACCAATTAATTCTTTAAAAATCTCTCTCATCTTTTTAAGTGGGAGAACTTGCACAATTGGTGGCTGACTAAATACTGTTTTGCCCCACTGTATAGGTCATTCGTTTTGCAGATATTGGGTCATAAACCAAGGTATATGACACATTGAGATTTTGACCAAATAGAAGTCAACTAAGTTGTAACCCTGAGGAGGACATGAATGTCTGTGGCCAATTTATGGCCAACTTTCAGACCCTTCAACCTCATGGTGGCGCTAGAGTAAAAGACACAGGTTCACCATATTCAACAGGATTCGTCCACTGGGATGTCTAAAAACAATGTTGTGGACATCAATCAATTAGATGTTGAGATATTCAACAGGATAATTGAAAAAGGACCTGCTGGTAGGGCTGGATCAAAAGTAAGGGGAGATTGACAGAGTCATCAGATGCATCCTCTGTGCACTCTTTGAATTGTCATGTTTAGCTGTCCTGTTTCTGTTCCCTCTCCATCACAATGGCACCAGAAAAATCGCGATGGCAGTTTAGAGCTGCCTTGACACAGAACTGATACAACATCTGTCTGCACACCTGTCAGCAGCTTTTAGCTCAGTGTCTAATTTGTGACGGGATGAGAAATGTGTCACCACCTACAACACATGCTTTCACACTAAGCAGATAAGATAAGGTCAAACAGGAAAAAAAACACGAAGACATTGATACAAACACATACATCACTACCAGTGGCGGCCGGCCCATAGGGGCGCCGCCCCACCTCTTCCCACATACAAAAAAATATATTAAAAAAAATATTAAATAAAAAAATATATATTTAAAAAAATATATATATTTTTATTTTTAATGAACAAGGTAAATATCATACAATTGGTATCAGTAAAATGTATAATCTACAATAAAATCTCGTTTAAAATTGTGTTACTAAAGTTACTGATAAGTCACATGTTTCCTGCCTGGCCTTGCCCGTGGCATTAGTTTATCATTACCGGGCGGAGCCCCCGAGCCAAACAGCAGCAACCAGCACGTTGCAAAAGTCTCAATAGTAAACTGTGCCGCCGAAACATAATTTCAGCCAATCAGCGCCGTCAAATATTTTGGTCACGAGGGCGCTCACGTTGGCGCCCACATTGCTTACGTGCGTTGACGTGAGTTGTTTTTTAGACTCGTGAGTGACCAAGGTGACGCAGAAGTTGGATGAGAATGGTGTGCAGGTGGAGTCGCCGGACCTCGGTCCGCACCCAATTCCGTGCAAGAGCTACTCTCCAATCCTTTCCAAAGGAGAAGTTTGGGAGATAAATTGATACTTAAAGACCTTGGACCGGACCAACCCGATTTGTATATATCACAGCAAGCTCGTGAAAAAGACAAAACGTATCAACGAGGCTAGCTGGATGCAAACGATGCAAACAGGTAAATGCTATCTTTTGTTTCCCAAGCTTGCTCTTCAAACAGCCGGGGACAGATACGATCTGTTCAGAAACTAGACAAAAGTTAAACAAGTACAAACTACAGACTGTCTGTGTCATGGAGAATACAGTCACTGGTTTATTTATGTCTGTATAGGCCGTTGTTGTGAGTGTGGACGGTCGGAGCATATATAACGTTAGCTTAGCCAAGCTCCATTCAGAAAACAACCATTCTAAAAGGTTTTTCGCCTGCCGTCTGTCTGCAGACTTGTCAAAGCATTAATTCATGGTTTTTACTAACCGGTATCAGTATGTTGTTACGTCGGCATCATTTAGAAATGTGTATTCCAATTTAATCACGGTAAAATATGTTCATTTTGTTGTAGTTGTAGCTCCCGAGCCAGCGCGTCTTGTTTGAATGATGCGAGTAAACACAGCTGGCAGCCGCGGCGAAACTCGAGCGACTAGAGCGATGCTATAGGAGCGTTTAGAGCAAAGTGAATATTCGCATCGCGTCCGGTCTGAACGCAGCATTAAAGCGAGCTCTGCGCTGCACTGGAAACGCGCCATTACATCACCAGAAGTCCTCATTTAAGGGGTCATTTCTCCCAAAAAGATATACTCACTATATCAACAGCCCCACCAAAAATATTTTCCACCAGCCGCCACTGATCACTACCCACATACACACACACACAAAGTCAAACATACTAATGAGTGTGTGGGCGACATATATGTCCTCAGTCTGGACATCAAGTTAAAGTCAGCAGCTGAATTCATCTGATTGGATTTTTTACGGACAGGCTTCCAGACTACCTTCATCAGACCAGTACACACCAGAGCAAAAACACTGCAAGGCAAACTAAGATTAATAAAAAAAGGAAAAAGCAACATGATGAGAAGAAGGAATTAAGTGAAATGACTTCAGTAGCCACTTTCCGCTATTGCCTCAAAACAAATGATTTCATTAGAGTGCTTTGCAGATTGTTTGAAGCAGGTTAAAGTGTTATTACAGTGCTCAAAAGCATGTTGGTCTTTAATGTAAGACTTGTAAATGGTTCCACTTTAGATATAAATATAAAAACAATTACAGTACATTTGTCTGAACAAACCAGTAATAAACCGAACACACACGGCAATTAGTGAAAGCATATGATGCATTCAAGATGTGATCCCATCCCAGCTCCTTACTCCATTGTTAGGAGAATTGAAAAAGGACTCAGGATCTAATGCAGTTTCATTACTCTCACTCGGCTCAAGACATGACACTCACTCATGGCCCTCTCCTTGGTTTTGCACTCGTTACACACACAATTGAGTCAATTTAGAACAAGCTAACAGGGAATACAAGTTCACTCTCTTTATCATTTGAGAAACATGCACCGTGTGTCACTTTCAATTGGTCACAGGTGGTGAAGGGAAGGCAGGAAGGGACCTGAAGTCACAAACTGAAATGCTGTTAGGTGAGGTAAATGTAGTTTAGGAACAAGCTGGGAGCAGAATGAGCTTACCTGTTGGAGAAGACTTTGCTGTAGTTGTACACTTGGATTTCCAGCATCTCGTTTCCATCCAGCCTGCTGGCAATGGGCCATCGAAATATCTGGGGAAAAATACAGAATATCATGGTTTAGAAGATAGTAGAACTGCAGCTAAATATATTGTTTGTTATCGATTGTTCTATTGATTATTGTGTTATTAAAACAGTGTTTAGTATATAAAATGACCAATAGAGTGATAAAGCAGCACAAAGCAGCATCCCTCTCCTCTGTCATCATCCTTCTGGACCTGTCTGCTGCATTCAACACGGTGAACCATCAGATCCTCCGTTGCACTCTCCAAAAACTTGGGAGTTTCAGGCACTGCACTTTCCCTCCTCACCTCATACCTCAAAGACCGTACCTACAGGGTAACTTGGAGAGGGTCCGAGTCCGACCCTTGTCAATTAACTACAGGGGTCCCTCAGGGCTCTGTTCTTGGTCCCCTCCTCTTCTCCTTGTACACAAACTCGCTCGGATCAGTCATTAGCCCATATGGTTTTTCATAACACCCAACTAATTCTGTCCTTTCCCCGCTCAGAGACCCAGGTCGTCGCACGCATCTCTGCTTGTCTAGCTGACATCTCTCAGTGGATGTGTGCTCATCACCTCAAGCTCGAACCTTGACAAGACTGAACTGCTTTTCCTTCCGAGAAAAGATGGTCCCACTCTTGACCTAACAATCAACATCGGCACCTCTGTTGTTTCCCCGACTCAGACTGCAAGGAATCTGGGTGTGACCCTAGATAACAAACTGTCCTTCACTGCAAACATCGCTGCTACAACCCGCTGCTGCAGATACACTCTTTACAACATCAGGAAGATACGTCCCCAACTGACCCAGAAAACAACGCAGGTTCTGGTCCAGGCTCTCGTCATCTCACGCCTAGACTACTGCAACTCCCTCCTGGCTGGTCTACCTGCATGTGCCATCCGACCTCTGCAGCTCATCCAGAATGCAGCGGCTCGTCTGGTCTTCAACCTTCCAAAATGTTCCCACACCACTCCGCTCCCTTCACTGGCTTCCAGTAACTGCTAGAATCCACTTCAAAACAATGGTACTTGCATACCATGCTGCGAATGGATCTGGCCCTTCCTACATCCAGGACATGGTTAAACTGTACACCCCAGCGCGTGCACTTCGCTCTGCATCAGCCAAACGGCTCGCTGCACCCTAGCTGCGAGGGGGACCCAAGTTCCCATCAGCAAAAACACGTCGGTTTGCTATCCTGGCTCCAAAATGATGGAATGAGCTCCCCATTTGAAATCAGGACAGCAGATAGCTTGCACATCTTACGGCGCAGACTGAAAACGCATCTCTTTTGACTCCACTTCGAGAGATAGAATTACTAACAAAGAACTGCTATCAGAGCACTTATATACTAATAAAGGACTGGCTTATCTAAAGCCAGTTGAGTAGCACTTGAAATGTTTGGCTCTATGAAACCTGATGTACTTATGATTCTGTTTTCTTCAAGGTTCTATCTTCCTGGTCGAATGTACTTACTGTAAGTCGCTTTAGATAAAAGCATCAGCTAAATGCCATGTAATGTAATGTAATAATGCGTATTTCCAATGTGACGTCAAACTGAAAAAGGCACAACATCAACCCTTAATTCTGTCCGAGGGGGCAACAGTGTCAGAATGTGTCCAAAATCAATCCCTATTCACTATCACTATATTTCACTTTTAGTCTACCATTTTATCCCAATGTGAAAATGTCAGCACTACTTCCTGTTAACAAGCCTAGAGTGCATGCTCCATGTTTTACAGATGACAGTTATAGTACTAATTTACAATGATGACGCAACATTTTAATGATTAGTAGTGGCCTATAATCAGGGGTGCACATAACTTTTTTTGCCCTGGTTCTCAAAGGAGCACCTGGAGATGTTGCTTGGTGCTCATCCTTAAAATGAAATGAACCGTAACTTTTGAGGGGGGCTTGACTTTATTTGCCAGACACACAGCACTGAACACACATGCAGAGGTGAACACAGAACACACATGCAGAGGTGAACACAAGACAAAATTAGCACGACCAGTAATCCTACAAGCTGTCATCACTACCCTCCTGACTGTTCTCCTCACTGTCTTCCTCTCTGTCAGACATGGTAGCTGATGATGTAGGCCTACTTATTTCTCTCTGGTTGAGTCTGTGATTAGCTGCTTGCATCCACAAGTCAACAGCTGGGTTTGGGTCGAAAGTCTCTGTTGTCATCTTAGACAAGTGGATGTAATCAAATAAGTATGTGAACATAACCAATAACCTACCATAGCCAATAACAAATGAATGTAACTTATTTTATTTGTGTTGTTCATTCATATCTTATTTTACCTTAAAGGAATGCTCCACTCATTAGATAATTAATCAAAACTTCAGTATTTAGTGAAACATTATGTTTAAACCATACCCTGAAGAAATCAGCGATATTCCCCGGTAAATAATGATTTTATAGCTCTTTTTTATCAAAACCTGCATATTCCGTCAGGCAGCTGCCATTTTGGCCATTTTCAGTAGTCACGTGATGGTCGTGACGTCATCCATGCGTTCACTTTGTAAACACACGAAAACATGGCGGAGTATTTGAGTTCGGACTCGTCAGCCGAGGAAGAAGTTTTGAGCAATGTGAAGAGATTGGATGGTGGAATTCAGCAATACAGGTTCGAGCCAAGTAGTCAGAACCGTCAGGAATCCAGGGACAGTGACGATGAGGATGAAATGTATGCATGTAGTACCACCCTTGCTAGCGATTCCCTCTCTAGTTTAGCATACTCAGCCTCGTTGTCCCTGGCCCTAGAACCACGATTTTATGGGGCCGGAAAAACTGGCGAAAAGTACCCGATAGCCGGTACTACGCTATATGGAAAGGCCACCAAAAACTGGCCTGGCCTGGACGCTAAAGGAAGTTTAAACGGGGCTACCCGCTGCAATGGAAATGCGCTATAACATACCTTATTATTCTTACTCCTAGCACTACTTCTGGTCCTCCGTCGCTTCACACTTGCAGAGGGCGATTTATCAACTGGCCGAACGGGTGTCCTGGTCGGTGATGACACCAGAAAGACCGATGGCACTGCATCTCCATTAAGTAATGGTTGTTTAATAAATCCCATTTTATGTTTTATCATACTCTTAGAGTAGTCGTCCGGAAACTTGAAATGTTCGCTGCATACATGCGCCTGTGGATCTTTCGGTTCGGGCCGAGCACATTTCGCTAGCCACTGCCTCCGAACGTACTTCCTACGCTTACCTTTTGGCAATAGATGGAACCGAGCATTCCGTGGATTGTTCCTATCCGAATTGTGGCAATGTTTCGCGATACAATGAGGCATATTTGAAGAGAGTAACTACAGTAAATAACATGAACATCAACGTGTCCTCGAAACCAAACGCATGGTTTACGTTACTTCCGGTAAAATGGCGCCGCCCACAGTGTTGTTATTTCGGTAATTAATCAGTTTAAAATCACTGATAACGTCATCGGATTAAAAAAAAAAAAAAAAGAAGACTGGCAGAGACTGGTCTGTTTTATCGGATGATAATTATTTAAAAATGCGTGTCATGAGCATTCCCTCCCTTTAACATTTATTTATTTATGCATTTTTTTTTTTATCCCTCTAGTTTTATAGGATGTTTTTGGTTTACTGTCCTATAGTATACATTGGAATGATTTCACACCTGTTTATCCCAATAATTATAAAGGAGAGCCTTGGAAATATGTGTTTACATAAATTGTGACCAAACTGTTTGAACTTAGACTAAAGTGAACTATCTAAACACTCAGAGTCCTTACCTCACTGAGCTGTAGTATCAGCCTCTCAGTCTGACTGGAGAGGACTCTCCCTCCACATTATTGTAGAAACATCTTCTTCTTATATCCGTTAGAGCAGCTAGCACCAGATTCTAATAACAACAGCGCGTACCGGTGAACCCTCCCTCTCTCCCTCGCTCACTCGCATTTTGGCTGTGAGCTGCGGGGCGCCAGATAAGCCAACATCCCCCATTTTCATCACTCACAGCGCCCATCGTACAGGGAAAATGAAACGTGTAACCGGGGTGAAAAGGGTGTTACAATTACTTAATTATGAATATTGTTACATCAAGGCCGAAAATTAGGATGAGCCCCAACGGTCAAAAATGTTTTTTTCCCTCCCAGAACTACCAGCGCAGCGCCTCCACAGATCTGGCACCCTAGGAGAACATCTATAACGCCAGTGCTACGGGCCGGCCCTGAGTTCATATACAACTCGCAAATATCTTTCTTTCTCTCTCTCTCCTCTCTTCTCATTCTCTCTCTCCCTCTGCCTCTCTCAATTTTGGTGCGCAAATGCGCCTTTTTTCAAATGACCCGGTGCTCTTTTTTTGGCGGAGGTGCGCATGCGCACCAGCGCACCAGTTATGTGCAGCCCTGCCTATAATATTGTTTTACTGCTCATTAATGATCTGCTCAAGTGTCTTGTTATAGGGAGAAGTGAGTAAGTGAACAAGGGAGTAGTTTGGATACACAGCTATACAGATAACTCCTTCAGAAGATACACACAGAAGGACTCATGTCAGCATGCAGATGTTCCTCCGAGGATCCCTTGAGTTGAAAATCATCCCTAGCGGCTAGATGTAGATTTTTGTTCTGGAAGCAAAAGTACATCAAAATATTTAATTTATCACAATAAACATCCCCAGGTTCTACAGCACCAACCAAGAATACTGATTACCTTTTTTTCGCTATAAGGTAAAACATGAAAAATAGCAACCAAGCAAAAATGTATGATAATTAATGTCTTTGATATCCTTGAGGAAAATCCCACTTTGTAAGAGGTGCAAAATCAGCTTTGAAGGATAACCTTCCTTTGGCAAGTTTGCTTTAATTATCTCTGAAATTACAGTTTTAGGAGATTTCCCATTGCAGTATCCAAGTATCTAAGAGGGGAAAAGAGAAAGCAACCACATCTTAGTTTTAAATCCTTTCCAACACATCAGTGAGGTTTTCACTAATTGGTTTTGTCAGGCTTATCAGACACTCACGATGGTACATTCATTGTTTTTTCACACCAGTGAGCACACAGTGCATCTCCCTTCGAGGGTCCTGTCACATATGAATTGGATAAACCCAGAGTCCGTTTATCTCAGAGTTATCTTGTCAGCAGGACAGTGAAAAACTGATTATGGTCTTGTAAAAATGTACTTTATAAAAGGGTGAAACACACACAGGTTGTCACAGGTTTTTCATATTAGTATTAACATTTGAATAACAATGAAAAGCAAAACCGTTCCAGAAAATATAACTCAGTTCTCCTGGGTGGAGCAAATAAATGGCAAAAAATAAACAAAGACCAAAAACAATTAATAAGGAAGTTAAAAAGGAGGTTGACTTAAAGCTTAACAATTCAGTAAATGACCTTGGAGCCTCTTCTTCTGCACTTTATTATCTTGGGAAAGAGGCTATATGAGTGCAGGTGGGCTGGACAGGTGATTTAAAACCCATTCACCCCCAGCTGGTGTTGGGGTCTCATTCAGTATAACACTGCGGGCTGTGAGACAAGCGATTCATCAGGGATGTCCCATTACTGAATCCTGGGGTTTCCACCTGGTACTATAGACCAGCTTTCAAGGATCTGTGGAGGTGTGTGCTTGTGAGTGTGTACCACATTAAAGCATCACTCTGAACCCTCTGCACTGAGGCCCTGCAGTCTGTAGCCTTCCCTTCCAGGCTTCAGTCAAGCATAACCAAAACGGCTGCCTCCTTTTTAACGGCCTTTCTCCGGCATCTTTCAGCCCCAGAAGGATGGTCGTTGGCTAAGGTTATGGCTAACAAGCTCGTGCCACACATCTCATTTATGACTATATATCCTCTAGTGCAGGGGTGCCCAATCGACCGGTCGATCGCGGGGAGATTCCCAGTCGATCGCGAGATGTGTCTAAAAATAGAACAACAATATTCTGTTTTATCGTTAATGTCCTGTAACATAATCTTCCTGTGCCAGAATAATGCACTTGAACGCATCAAAGCTTTGTGATTGGCCGGCGTGACCCCATGTGTCGGGGCGTCGCTGGTGAGCAGTGGGCAGTGTGCACTAGTTCGCTAACGTTGTCCGTGTCAACAGGAGTGACAGTCCGCACACACACAAGACCGCAATTATGGCAGAAGCAAAACATATATAATTCTCACTCCGAGTGGGAGGATAATTATTTTTGTATCTATTTCAATTCAAAGTCCATCTGTCTCATCTGCAATGCGAGCGTGGCTTTATCGAAGAAGGGTAATTTAGGAGCGGCATTTCAAAACAGTGCACAAACGCTACGAGACGGAATTCCCTCCAAATTCTGCCCTACGCTCCAAAAGGGGAGGGGCCTGAAAGGACAGCTAAATGCACAGCAGTCCATTTTCACCAGGGTTGCATTCCAATAGTCCATTTAGCTTAGGAACCTTCCTAACGGAGTGAAATGACCCGGAAGTACGTCACTGGCAGCCATGATAAGTGCTGTTCCAATTCTCCAAATGAAAGGAAAGGAGGTTTCAAACTTCCTTTATAACCTCCTTTAGCTTAGGAACCACTGGACCTCCCTAACCGAAAGGAGAGGAGAAAATTCTGCCCCACAATGCATTGCAGCCGCAGCATTTGCCGTCACTCAACAGTCGGCCGTTCACGGAAACAACCGATTATGACCGAGAAATGATATCATGAAGGTTACGGTGCTTATTAAGCATTTTAAAACGTATGTGGTAAGTTGCCAAAGTGCTTTTTTCTGAACGTTCATCAGTATTATAATCAAAAAGAGAAATATAAACGTTAGTTTTTACTGAAATGATCAAATAAAGTCAACATCTCACAGTCTTTACTGAGATGTGTGGTGTTTGTTCAACTTTTAAAAGATGTTTGAATGGTGATATACACACTGATAGATGTTAAGGACTAACGTTTATAATAAATACATTTGTATTTATTTTAAGATATTTTCATAGTTCATACAATCATACATATTGGGATCATTTGTATTAATGTGGACCGGAGGGAGAGGGTGACGAGCATAAATTTCACTTTCCTTTTTTATTTCAATTCCAACTTTGGTCATGAAGAATATGTTTCTCTGTTGTCCACATTCATAAAGCATAACACAACAGCATCAGAGCACGGTGCAGAGTCTCTAGATGAGTTTACAGTAGTCCCTCGTTCTTATTAAACATCCATGTTGTAGTCCGCTGTATAGAAAACTGTAGTTTCCATAGTTTCCCCACAGCAGCAGACGCACATTCATGACGTCCGCTGGCGCATCATAAACACGTCGGATAGTGAAAGTGCATTCGGATTCTCTAAAGTACCGCAGTCTCTTCTCCTAAGTCCTTTTGAATTCTCCTATCCACTATTCCTTAACCCCGTGACGTTTCACTCAGAGGTCAAGGAATAGGAGATAGGGTTAGAATTTAGGAGCTGATTTTTGGATTATCGGAACGCAACCCAGGCCCAACAACAAGAGCAAGGCTGCTACCATAGGCATAGCATCTTAACGTGTCAGTCACGTTCTTGCGTAACACATGAAGTCTTTCAAAGACGGCGAAGTTGTGAAAGAAGCATTCCTGGAGGCTGTCGACGCGCTTTTGGGGGACAGTAAAAATAACAGTAGCATTTCAACAGGTTTTTGATATAATAAAAACTCAAGTTAGATACCGTTATTAATCTGCTGTAAGTTTTAGTTTGTTTGAACTTATTCATTATAATTATTGTACAAAATGGTATAAGAATGCAAACATTAAGATCTGTTCTGTTTAAATTGATTATAGTCTATCATCAATTCAGGTTAAGAAACTAGTGTTGCTTGCATCCTATTTTAAAGGCATTTCTTTTTATAATCTACTAAAATGCAACAAAACAAGGGTTAGATTATATTAATTTTGTCTTTTTTATTGCATTGTTGCAGCAGATTCCTGTGTAGCTTCAGATCTGAGTTGTCTTATTAGTAAGCCTAATTTATACTTTTGTAGCAACACTATTTTTATATAATGGCAAAGAAAGGGTTCAGAGTCTTTTCTTTTTTTCCAGTGTCATATGTGGCAGCACTGTTCATTGTTTCTTGAAAACATTACCCACTGTAGTATGTGACGTGTGGATAAACTCCAACTCTGTATCAACAACACTGTTGTGTAACTTCAGTTAAATACTTGTATGTGTGTAGATTAGAAAGAGGTAAGATAAAGGATCTGCAGTATTTTATTTACCTGGTAGTAGGCTGTCAGTAATGGCTATGCCTCTCTATTTGGACTGGTAGATCTCGGCAGACTGGCAACTTTAAAAGTAGCTCTCGGTTCAAAAAAGGTTGGGCACCCCTGCTCTAGTGTGTTTGGAAAGCTGAGAGAGAGGGAAGAGGCAGTGGCGGTTCTAGAACATTTTACATGGGGGGGCAAAGGGGAGGCAAGAGGTCATGCCAGGGTGGCATGGGAGGGCGGACAGTACGTGGTATTTTATACTGTATATAACCTATTTATTGTTAATTCATGCCCTAACACAAGTGTTCTTAATGCACAAGAGAAACAAGGTGTTCAGACAAACAATCGGGTGCCCTTTGAGTCCCCCAAGCTTACTTCAATAATTTTAAATGAAAGGAAACTACAAAATGTATTTTAAAGCAATGAATTAATGGAACAGGTTTTTTTGCATTACAATGTAAAACTAAATATATATTTTGTTTTTAAAAAATTGGTTTTCTTAGTATTAGACAGACATATTTGCATGTCCTCACTAAGCATTATTACATATTAATTTAATATCAAACCAATCAAAATGGCCAATTATCCCAAAATGTTGCTGCTAATATAATCATATGCTTGTCAACTTTAACTGATCAAAAATAAATTCTGAAAAAATACTTGAATTATCTATGAAATTGCAATATTGTCCCTCAGTTTGTTTCAACCCTGTCACACCATACCATTTACCCTCCTATTAAAATAATGGATCAGTCCATGGGTGATCTGCATTGAGGGAATTACATCACAAAAGTGTCAGTTTCTTCTCTTACCTATATTTCAGTTTTTGTATTTTCAGATTAAGATTGACAAACTCAACATTTCAACTTATAATGAAGTACACAAATGACATCACCCATCTCTTCAGAGAGCTACAGGTGACCTGTGCAGCAACACATTTCAATCAATATTTGTCAATACTAAGAGCTGCTAGATTGTGCTGCTGTAATGGAACATGTAAGGAGAATAAGAACATACCATGTGGTCCAGCTGGAGTCTCATCTGCCTCCTGATCACTGCCTCTGTCCCTCTTTCTGACACTTCATCTTTATTCCTCACATACATTTCTTCTTCTTCACTAATGTCTTCATCTCCTCCTCCTGCTCTGACCCTCCTGGTCTCTTCATCTCCTCCTCTTCCTCCTGCTCTGACCCTCCTGGTCTCTTCAGTGTACTCTCTTTTCCTTTTCCTCTTTCTGTTCGTGCTGATCACTTCTCATATGTCTTTGTGTTGTTGTTGAATCACTCCTATACTCTGGCCTGCAAGAGTCTACTTGTGAAAAGCACTGGTACAAATGCTTGTATAACTTTACACGTTAGGGCCATGTAGCCTAGCTAATATGTAGCATATCATATAACATCAGAAAGTATTGATCAAGCGCACACAGGCAGCTGTGTTTGGATCCAGTTTTTACAGTAAAGGATGTATCCTGGTTTCATTGATCTGGCCTCATGGCTGTGATGTGTAGTTTACGTGGATTTAATAGTAGGCTACCGCGTAGTTTAGCAAAGTGATCGATCTCCCAGCTAACGCTGTCTGCGTAGTATTTTGTAATGTAACGCCCCAAATAGCACCCGTCTGTTAAACGCTATCGATTCAAACGGCAGCGTTTTATTAATATTTTGTTTCAAGCTCTCGTCCTTAATAAAAACAAAACTAGTGGAAAGGGAAATGCTCCCAGGGCAAGCTGATCCATAGGTGCTGGGACAGCTCGCTCCCTCTCTGCAGCGTTGTGAGCCGCGGTCTGTGTGAACGCCGCTCCGCAGTTTAATGCAGGGCCGTAGCTAAGTTTTTAACAGGCCTAAAATGATATTTAAAATTATTCACTTTTAACTAATGTAATGCTTGTTTTGTTGCTTGAGAAGCTTGTGGAAATAGTGTAGGTTTGTTTTAGTACAGTTTTAGGGAAACAAAAGTTAGGGGGGGAAGCTGGGGGGGCAAGGCTCTACAGTGGGGGGGGCAGCTGCCCCCCCCCCGTAGATCCGCCCCTGGGAAGAGGCAACAGCATGGTGTTAATGTAACACGGATGACAGCACACACTGCTAATGGAGGAAATGACGCCTAATGCAGGCTGCCCACACCAAAGCAAAACATACTGTAGCTAACACAGCACTGCAAATGCGATTATGTTTTCTATTTCCCATAGCAGGGACTCTGGGAAGCCACATTCACTTCCCCGGAGACAAACCATGTTTTATCTTTGACTGCACGTACAATAGAAATAATTGTATGAGTTGTTGGTGCAGGTACACATTACCCCTTTTCCACACACACACACACATACACACACACACACACACACACACACACACACACACACACACACACACACACACACACACATTAAGCTTCCACTCAGAGCCATGTCAACCTCAGCGCTTTACTTGTCTTCATTCTCTGCTGTCCAAGGCTACCTATCTCCAGAGTAGCACACATGCAGGAAAGCACAACATGAAGGAGAAGGCTGTGAATGTTTCCACAGGCACCATGACAGAACAAAGTGTTTACATTGGTTTAAGTACCCAGCGAGTGCAGAGAATCCATTAAGGTGAGAAGGACGAACGGTTTAGTGTGCTTCAGCTGTACCACAGTTTTAAACAATCAAATGGTATTTGGCCACAGCATTACAACTCAAAACACAATACTCTTGCAATATTGACTCCTGCTTTTTCAAAAAGGTGTGATTTTTTTCTCAGAAGAAAGCAATCTCCACCTGCGTGCCTTTGTGTATGTTGTTGCCTCTTTCTCTCCCTTTACAATATTTAGCTGTTGTAATAAAGGCAAAAAAGCTATTTCAGATAATGCTATGCAACATCAGTAAAACATTTCAAGTTAGAAGTTATCCAATTATTCTTACTTTCTAAAAATAGAGGTATCTAAAAGCTTAACTCATGTTATTCTGAAGAAAGACATTTTTTTTCAGAATCCCTACTTCCCATGTAAAAACCCACTCATCCCACATGTCCTTTACTCAGCTCTGTTCATTTAATAATTTACGAGGTAAAACGATGAATTAAAAAAAGGGATGTAGTCAAATGTCTATCTATTTGATCTTCATCTTTAACATTGCACTGTTATAGTAGACCACTGAATGGATGCCTTGGATGAAACACACGGGATGAAAAGTATGGACAGCCATTGCGTTTGATTCAGCATCACCATGGTTACACCAATAAAACCTTAATGGGATAGCAATATTGCCAGTCAGCTGATAATTGTGGACGACAAATACATTCCTAAACAGGCTATAAGGCCGACCGATACAGATCCCAGAGATGGTATGACAGAAATGAAGTATTTTAAAGATACAAATTGTGTGTTCTTATTCACAAGGGAAAATTCTAATAAATGTGTCTAAAGGGACTAGAAACAACACATCAAAATCATTCATATTCTCTTCTCAAACATAATTGTCACAATTGTGTGTATTGATATAATGCAGGAGTTAGTTGTTATTATTTATACAGCACGTCCTAATAAACACTTTTAAGTAGCAAAAAGGAAACAGTCTTTTCTCTTAAACCCCCTGCAACAGCAAAAGTAAATACAGATGCACTTTAATAAGTGATACTTTATAAAAAAACTATTTAAAGGGTAATTTGAACAATGTGTTGCACTTAAATAAAGGAATTGATCCAGCAGAGGCCAAGATGATCTGACTAGTCCCTGGTACAGGCTGAACTTCAACAACCTTGGATCCTTGTATAGTTTTAATTGGTAGTTTCCAAACCCAACCCAAGATGTCACTTAGGCTATTTAATCAAACTTGACAAACCTCCTCCACAGGAATCAACTAAATGATTCTAATTGCTATCAAATTGAATTTGACCTTTAATTATCCAATTAGGTCCAATGAAATAAAGCCTCACCAAAACACCCACAAAAGCGTATATTACGTATTGCGGCAGTCTCCTCTCAGGATTGTGTGGGTGTGAGCGAGCTGAGGTTGACGGACATGTCTCTGACTCTCCTGTTAGCGGATTATTACCTCTACTGGCTCTGTGAGAGAGAAACTTGCTGCCCGCCCATTCATTTCAATGTCAAGCAGGGCCGCACAAATCTGCCTCTGGTCATGAATTGACCTGCCTCCTTTGCTCTGCTTGAGGTTTCAAATGGATTGAGCTTTGACACAAGAAAATGCGAGGCTCTCCAGCGTCCAGCCAGTTTGAGAGGTTGTGGGATTGACCTTACATTCTCGAAATATTGATTGTTCATATTCTTGTTTCATAACTGAATGGCAAAATAATACAGCTGTGGAGAACGAAAGATTATGTGTTTCTGCAATAAGTGCAAGAAAGTTTAAATGTGTTTGCTTTGTTTAACTGCTATCCATGTAAGCTCCCAGAGTTCACATTTACAACCCTTACCGGAGTGGTTGTTACTCTGACTGAAACTTTGGAGTAGGAAATATTGCATTTCTACAGTATAATTGTCACTGGCAAAATGGAAAAAAAAAAGCTTCATGAAACCTCAATTCAAGCTGCGGTTTAATCGGACCCACCATTGAGGGGGTGCAGGGCTGAAAAATAACAAGCATATGAAGTTACACTGTGTTTATACAGATTGACGCTCTGCACAGATCAGACTTGAAGCTGTCATAGCCATTGCCTTAAACAATGACGTAAATCTGCTGCAATGCGTCTACTATAACGCTCTGTCTGACTCGCTTTATCAAAAATGTATCGCTGACTATGTGGATAAAGAAATGTGAAAAAGGGAACTGAAAAAACGAACTCTGCTGCATTACTGGTCTTATTTTACATTCTCTATTTATTGAGCCTGTCTCAAGAACACAGACTATATTTCCAGCTCCCCCCTCTAACCCTGTGTACTGTACTGTATGATACTCAGCTTAATTGGCACTTAAAAGTGACAGGTATGATCTTAGACCCCATTTACACGGGAACGTTTGCGTTTACGCACCGTATGCGTTTTCAAAAAAGTCTTCCGTTCACACGGATTCGGCTCAATTAACGTGTCCGTTCACACGAGACCGCTCGACCCGCTGGAAACGCTGTAGTACATATGCCGGGCCTGTAAGTGGCACTGCTGCCGCCACAAAATACACCAAAAGCAGCAAAAGAAGAGCATGGTTGCCATGGTTGCCCTTCTGTTTATTCTCCGCGGTGGACGGCGTGTGCTCCTACTGTAAATCTCTCCGGTAGTCCATCAGCAGATGAAAAACACCCACCTCTCCGCCTCTTCCAAGGGACGAGGGAAAAGTGCCGAGGTCAGAGGTCTTCTTTGTTATTTATTGAGCTTTAAAACAAATTGATAACGACTCTATATAATAATATAAGAATAGTAAACGGAGCCTCTCTTTTCCTCCCCCTCTTTTGACAGCCCAGCAGCTGATCTCTGAGCAGGAGACGTGGGGAGAGGGAGGCGGGGCTATTTCATCGTTATCAGAAAATGATCGTATAGAGGCGTACAGACGGATCCGCTTGACCCCCCAGAGCGTTTCGTTTGCAGATCTATCCACCTATCGTTTGCGGGTCCGTTTAAAGGGCTATACAAGAGAAACTATGCAGATACAACCTGTATCGTCTTCGTGTAAACGGGGTCTTAGGGACCGGAAGCCTTGAGGCCAAAGTGACCAATAAGAAGCGTTAAATGCTGCTGTGGTCCCACGCCGGAGCATTGAAGGGACTGTCCTCAGTTTGCCCCGCTCACGATCCTCTCATATCTTATGACTGTTGCCATGGACACAGAGTATGCAAACACATAAATGATTAACGATGAAAAATAGATTCTGTGATGAATGGGAGAAATATGTAGTATTTACACAAAGAGCGTTTTCTTTGTAGTCTTTTGTGTTGAGTCCACAGGCTTGTTGTGATCGCATGGTGCTGCAGTTCGCTGCACTGGATTCTGCAGGCTTAGATTTATTCTTAAAGGATAAAGGAGATGAGGTAGACTGCTTGAACTAGCAGTATGAGCCACATTCTCATTAAAGCTGGCTTTACCAGCCGGCTCATTATCATGCTACAGTATATAATAGGGTGGCAACATTCTCTGGATGTAATCATATCACCAGACATATTCATTCAACTTGACCCTGGGTGCAATTGTTTAAAATTGCTGCCTCAAAATAGGTAATTTATAGGGGGAAAAAATCATATTCTGTTACACAATTACTGAGCGCATACATATTAAGTCCAGGAGACATGAGTGGTGGAAAGTAACAAAGTACATGTACTGTACTTAAGTCAAATGTGGAGGTCCATGCCCTTCACCAGGGATCATTCTCCCTTTATACTTCTACTCCACAACATTTCAAAGTTTAACAATGTTTATAATGTAAAAATATACTTGATAAAGTAAAAAATAGGTTCATTTTTATAGAATAAACTACCCTAAAGTACTGTACTTACAGTCGTTAAAATGAACTCAATTTACTCCCCCGGCTTAAGGTAATGCTGCTCTTTCTGGATATTTTTTATTTTTGTACATAATTCATTTTTCTAGTGAGCCACAAGAGAATAAGTTACTCTTAAAACATACCTTCCTGTATAAGTGCCCATAGTTTATCCACCTCTGAAGGTCCTATTGCAGCTGATGATTTAATGACCACAACAAGTAAGAAGAAGCAGAGCAGCAAATTGCATCTGAACACAAACTAGAACATTGTGGGTACTAAAAATAGTTTATAAACTTGACCAGTTTTTAGGATTCAGGGCTGCTCCGGGGAATGCTTTCCCATCTCTGAGAGTACTGAATAAAATATGATCTCAGCAGAATATTTTCAGTGGCTGCGTACAGCTGGAGATAAACTGAACACTGAGATTTGAACAAATAAATGTTGCACAGGATAAAGTAGAGCTGGGATACTTACTGTATGAAAACTAATTTAAGGACTTTTAGTCTGGTTCACACATTGTGGATTTAGACTAAATCAACACATGTTCACTGATGTGTGTCTGACTGTGGATAAAACAGCATCTCTGATAAGCTGGTTCTGCTGAGAAACTCGATCTTCTCCAATTCACTGACTGCATGCCCACCCTATCCTACCCACCACCCCCACCCAGTCTCAATTTACTTTTTCCAATTGGACTGTCCATCCCTGTTTTCCTTTCCATCCACACTCTGTTTCTCGGGTGTCAATTTATCTTCATACATCCCGGTCCATTTACATTGTGTGTCAAATAAAATGCCACGAGTGCAGACATGTTGACATTAATCCAGTCAGCATCTTTCAATCTCCCAGCATGTACATTCATCATCATGTAGCAGCTGCAAGCCCTGGTTGTTGAGGCAGTGTTATGTTGTTGATTTTCACTGCTTTGATACTATGTAAGATAAATGAGTCAGTGATGCCTAATAATGTTGGGAAATGTGTACACCAAACTTCTATTATATAAAGTTGAATCCATTAAACATGTCCATTAAGCCAAATTATACATATCTTAATTTTGAACTCAACACGTCCTCCGCTCTTGAAATTCGGACAAATACGAGACATTTTGTCCAGTTAATTCAGCAAAGTTTAATTTAGTTTCAAGCGAGACTCAATAAAACTGTAATTAGCTCACACGTTTGACGTTTCTGCTGTGGAAGACCAGATGGTGCAGAGATAACGAACAACTCATTTTTCAAACTCCCTGATAATGGACAGTGTTGTGCTGGGAGATACTAACTCCTCAATTAAAAACTTTGCTGCTGAGATGGATTTTTCTCTCCTATTTTTTCAAACAATAAAAGCTCTACTTTCTGTTTCTCTGGTTTGTCCCACTATATTGAGTTTCAAATGGAAGAAGAAATGCCCTAGCTGGGGGTGCATGGGTTGTAGGCCCCTATGTATAATTCAAAGTTGGAGTCAGTTGGAGTTGAGCTGCCACAACAGAAAATGAACTGAAAACTGTTCAAATGAATAAATCAGTACCCTCTAACCATAGCTATTGTACTACCCCCAAAAGGCTGCAGCTTTTCACTCCTTACCTGGTGCTCCCGAGAATTTTGCTTTCACTGTATATGCACACCAAACATCCCTTACTTTCTTCTATTTGTCCGATGCACCACCAGAAAATCAATTTGTCTTCAGTTGGTTTCTGAACTAGACGTCTCAAGACAGAAATCCACTCAGACAAAGATCGGAGGTTAAATAGAGAAGCAACATAGCTTTATGGCTCGAGCGCAGATGAAAACAACTCTTTGGCGGCTTGCCATGAGATTTAAGATGAATCCTGACTTCAAATCATGACTCTTGATATATATGACTTCATGTCATGACTTTTCCTTTAACACCACTATCAAGTTAATATTTTTAATTAGTCCAAAGTGGTGGTTTATGAAAAAGTAACTATTAACAAAAGAGTTTTAGTTAGAAGATGGGCTACATAGCGGACATCATACATGGTAAACATCCCCATGCTAGCATTGTCATTGGGATGTTAGCATGCTAATGTTAGCATTTAGTTCAAAGCACTGTTGTGGGACAGCCTGCTAATGTTGACTGTAGACACTGAGTTCAGATACACACCGTGCTTCAAATGTACACACCACAAAACACTGACTTAGCAAGGAATGCTAAAGTGTAGTAGCCTATTGGGTGTTATGTGCAAATTCTTCATTTTACCGGATCATATAGATTTCATTACATATTTTCTGTGGATAACTTTACTTTTCAACTAGATTTTTGGCACTGTGTCACCCTAGAGGAGATACTCCTTAAGGTAGGAAGCACAAATAATAAGTACCAAGCTGATGCACATGGGTACACACAGAAACAGCAACGGAGAAATTGGAACTTTTTTTTCCCTTTCCTAAGGGCTTACATAACAGACAAAAAAAAAACAGCTATCCATACAGGATGTTGTATATCTCTGAGAGTTATCTATCAGAGCATTTGTGTTTAGCTTTTCAGTTGTCATCCTAAATCCACAATGCTTAAACCAGCCTAAAAACAAAGAATCCTTACATTAGTTTCAATACAGAAAGTATGCCAGATGTAGATTCTGCTGTGCTAATTGTGGTAGCTCAAATGTAATGCATTCAGCCCATTTCTAACTCTTAATAGAAAATAGGCAAAGAAAATATTCTGCTCAAGTCATATTTTATTCAGTACTCTCAGAGATGGGAAAGCACCTCCCCAGAGCAGCCCTGAATCTTAAAAACTAGTGAACTTCATAAAGTATTTTTAGCACCAGCAATGTTCTAGCTCAGAGGCAACTGCTACACTGGTTCTTCTTACTTGTGATCAAGTAAAGTCAATAAATATCATTTGCAATATGACCTCCAAAAGGAAGACTACCCTAATGCATGAAGTTACGTTTTAAGAGTCTTCTATCCTCTGGTGGCTAACTGGATATAAATCCTGAACTACTAAGTACTAGGTTTATTAGTTTAAAAATCTCGCCCTGATAGTGGTGTGTTCTCATATAACAGTTACGCCTTCCTCCAGCACAGTAACTTTCCCAAATCTGATTACAGAGGCAGTCGGGGAAGCTCTGTGGAAGTGAGCTCACTGTGGTCTCTTCCTTTGGTCTCTGATCAAGATAATGGGGATTTCAGAGGAAGATACTGGAAGAGCATCGACAGTCTCACGGGGACGACTAAATCAGCAACAATGTCAAGAAGAGACTGTTACTTCATTTATTTTGTAAGTTGGGTTTTGACAGTTGATAGGGGATGTTTGCCAAGGAAGTTCTATGAGTGTTTGGGTTGGAGGGATGGTGTATAAACCGCAGGAATTTGACACCCAAGTCCAGGGCTCATTTCCTGAGCTGTGGTTTAGGGTATAAGAGCACTTTGTCTGAGGTTAGGGGAAGATTGTGGTGTGGTTACATGTCAATAAAGTAATGACACCATGTCTCCTGCCTTCAGTCTCATGCTTCCTTTCTTCATCTGCTGATGTATATATTTATTTAATGACTTAAAAAAAGAGCTGTGAGTGTGCTAACATAACAATAAATGCTTCGTTGTGCTTTTATTTATGTCTTAATGTGTGCATATGTATAAATGTCTGTTGATTGTGTATATATAAATATGTATATATTTGTATATACATTTGTTTTTGTATTCAGGATTGTGGGAAACTGTATTTCGATCTCTCCGTCTGTACATACAAACTGAAAGATTGACAATAAAGTTGACTTTGACTTTAGATGTTCGAGCACATTTGAAAAAACTGCATATTTGAAGTTGTATAAAGCCTTTTTTTGTTTCCAGAGGAAGCTGTGTGGAGTCTGATAAATTGCCTGAAATGATGTCAGGTGGGACTGAAGACTATACAGGTTTGAAAATAAAAAGATGCTACAAACAACGACACGCCCAAAACTCTGTCTGAACTGTTTCCGGTCAAGTTGCTTTGTTATAGAAGTTTAATGCTAAATAGGTGCAGTACTCCTTTAATACTGTTTCCCTATTATAGCAATAATCAACAGAATAAGGGTGGCATGGAGTTGCACATTTGTAGGCGACAATTAAAACAGTAGGTACACAAAAATGAAAAAACCATGAGATTCAGATATAACGTTCCCTAATCACAATGCTCTCATTAAAAAGTCAGACACGTTAGTTCACTGTAGAGATGAAGCAGCTGGAGGCTAGAGAAGAAGCAATATTACTGCACTCATTGTGTGCTCATAATTCCCCTTTCCACGTTTGCATAGTGTAAATCTCTTGACGTCTTGTTTGTTACAAAAACAAACACACATTCTTAATGACATTTTTCATGTGCACACACACACACACGACATGAACACCTTAACGTGTACAGTATCATTATCTACAGGTTCATACTGAATGAACCCTGTGGTACATTTCTTTCAAGGCTGTCTGTTCTTTGCCCCAGTTCTGTCTAACTAGTGAGGGGGAAGCCCTGGTGTACTGCAGCTAAAAGCCGAGTCTCACCAAGGAATGAATAATGAATCTAGATTCCCCTTCCCGTCTATCCGCATACTAGTTCAAAGGCCTCCTGCTAGCCCATGCATAAAGCAACAACACACACAACTCTATGCTAATGGCCCTCAACTCCAGAGGCTGGACTGAGTTCACTGAGCCATGGGAATGTCCCAGCGCTGAGGATGAAGACGTCAGATGAGGAGGACGTGATGAGGAATTGCTCAAGAGTTTGTTGGGTGGGGGGATGGCAAGGAAAACAGACAAATGTACTATACGCTTAAGCACCAGCAGCATGTAATGCGTTAAGGCATGCAAAAACACACACACACACACACACACACACACACACACACACACACTCAGGAGCTACTGGAAGCACAAGTTGTCCCAAGGGAAGCCTGGACGCTGTATTGTTGCTGAGTGATGTTAATGACCCCCCCAGCACTAGGGGGTCGCAACGAGAGGCTGTCACAAGGGATGACATTTCAGGGCAAGCCACTAAGTTCTATATCAGTTACTGTAAGACCTCAGGAATAATCGTATTTATCCACTCTTATATGGCACTTGTGACGCTATACAACACTGTTATATCTGCAGGGGCTGAGAATGTGTGTGCGAGTGTGTGTGTGTGTGTGTGTAAGCTACCAAATGTGTACAGTCATTTAGCCCTTCTCCTGATTAGACTGAAAACAAAAGCCACGGCTATCAACAAAGGAAGCAGCCCTCTCCCTTTGAGCCCATCAAAGGAGAAATGTTTTTTTGTGAAAAGTAAGAAGCTCAGAGGGAAAAACCCTCCCCTAAAAAGGTGCCATGTGTTTCACGTACTCTTTCTTATTTAATTCCCCGACTGTTTCCCTTACCTCTGTTCTGTCCCTTTTGCTTTCACTCTGGATTTCCTCCAGCACTTCTTCTCTTGATCCCCCTACCCTCGTCTCTTTTTTCTTTAATCCCCCCTCTGCTGCCTTAACCATCATAACACTGGCTTCTTGGTGTGACAGAAGCCTGCAGGAATCCTATTGGGAACATTTCCCAGAATCTCACAGCAGCAATGAGAGAGACTGACCAACCAGCACTGCACTGAAATCCTTAGGGTCCTGGAAGTCCTTCTCGGGTCTGTGTTCATCACAATTAAATGTTATTGGTAAAGTTTGAAGAACTTCAGATAGAGGGGTGGAGTGTCTGGTTTAATTATAACATAACAAGTGTTCAATGTCATGCATGGGAGGAGGCCACCAATTCTGCCTCTCAGACCATGATAGGCTGTAAGTGAACAGGAGAGGGCGATTAGTCCTTTTAAGGGAGAATAAGTAAAATAATGAGGTAATAAAACGTGATCCTTCGCTGGTTCATTGGTTAGAGCTTCACTTCTTGAATGTTTAAAGTCAATCTTTCTGGTTAATACATGGGAGGATTCTTCGCACTTCACTATTAACACGGCGCAATTCCATCCTGTAGGATTATATGTCACATTGATCGATAAGAACTGGATGATATAAAACAATTTGATGTGTGTCTAATTCATAAAAACCCTACAGCAAATTGATAAAAAGCTGTTATATATTTAAAAAATGTGCACTGAAAGTGAAGCAATTTACATTTCCTGACCTGCAAAACAACATAGGCTTCTTTAGAAACAAACTATAGTATGCCTATGATTTTTAAGGACATAATGCTAGGTAAGGTAGCAGAGGAGATCACAGAGACACATAAATAATTTTAAGAATAATGGCAACGAGATTGTTTCACTCTCCGAGACAGCTGAATCGAGATTTGCCATTAATAATCCACATCTAATGTTCTTTACTCTTAATGCGATGTACCTGGTGGAAATTGCTAATTCAAATTAACTTATTAGTGAGTCCCGATCAAATTATAAGATCCTTCCTTAATAGCATTACAGTAATTGAGTCCTGATTACAGTAAATGTGAAATGTTCCTATACTCACTTATATTCAATGATACATGATATTAGGTTTGAGTTGTATTCATGTCTTCACTTAAAAACAAAAGCAACATTTAGAGTAAAATGAACTCCATTAATACATTGTGTCTCCTGCTTATTGACTCCCCACCGGGTCCATTAAGAAAGCATGCGGCCTCTGAAATCAGCATATTGTTCCCTGCAGTGGACACTGCAATATTGCTGTTTTCTATTAAGTGGAGATAATTGCTTGAGCGTCATTATCTAGGTGAGTTGTGTATGTTGTGGGAAATGAAGACACTGACCTCATTAAAGTGAGCCACAGCATCACAGTTCTCCGCCACACGGCTGTAGAAGGACAGACCTGGAAGGTGAAGAGGAATTTGGAGGTTAGTAACGGACAGATGGTTCAGTAATGACATGGGTTGTCTATTCAGCTTAAGAGAGCACACACAGCATGGTGATGATAGAGCACAGGCAAAAGCAATCAGTCGTGGTATTTATTTTTATTAGTCAGGCATTTAGGTTGCCAGTCAAAGTTTTATACAAGAATATAAAAATGTTTAAGGAAAAACTGTATTTTTCTACTTTTGTCTATTCAGTACTTCTGATTTTATTAGGATTCTTTTTAGCGTTTAGCATTCTTGTTTTAATTCAACTTCTCAATGTATGATAAACATGTGTCTTCTATGTTTATTTACTAGGTCATAAAGTAGTTTAAAAATGCAGAATTATAAGTTGCAGAGTATTTTTACAATGTGGTTTTAGTACTATTGCTTTTTTTTGGTTGCCAGTAACACTAATAAATACAAGAATATAAAAATGTGGGAAAACAGTTTAAAGCAATTGTGATTTACTTTAGTATTTCCATTGTGTGCTACTTTATTTCTATTTCTACTTGTACTTGTGATTTTATAGGATTAATGTTTCTTTTTTCTACGTTAAGCATACTTGTCCTCATTTATCTTCTGCATTTATTCGAAACACTTTTCTTCTATGTTTACATAAAGGTCACAAAATAGAAAATCAAATGGTTTTAAAATACACAATTAGGAGTTGTATCTTAGTCTTTTTACATTGTGGTTTTCCTAATGTAAAGCATGGATTCTCTGAGAGACCTTTATCAAACACTACCATTTAAAATCCCTGTGTACATTGGTCACATTAAAGTCCAGTGAGAAGACAAATGGATGCCTTAATTACCTGATAAACACACAAATGAGACAGGAAGTGTAGAGCCAAGGGAGACAGAAAAGAAATGCAGACAGCTTCAATATGACTCACTATGCGACAAAATAAAACAGAGAGGAAACACTCGAATAGAAATAATATAAAAGAAGTGAGATTGTTGCCCATATTAAAGAAATTGCACATTATTACATTTGTGTGCAAACAATAATATGTAGGTGTGTATTCAGGGTTATACACAGGGCAGAGAGCCGTTCACTGGAAGGTAACCCGGCTCACTCATGCATGTTGAAGCCGCTGTTCACCTGGTTGCTTTGTAACGCTCATGAATGGTGCCGAGCTGCTGAGTGTATTCGGCCTTTGTTGCGTTGGTTTGCTTTGTGTATCTGAGGCTTTGTGTGGGTGTTGATATTTGTTTGGGTGCATGTGGACAGCCTATCGGTACTGATATATTCATATATATCCAAACACACATATACAAAGGTGATTGCAGACCCAGTCGGTCTGGCTGTAATAATAAGTTCAAATAGAAATACATATTTTTTTCCCCGGCATTAATGCATTGTTGTTTGGGATGAAAGCATCTTTTCACACATTCACAGTCCACATTACCTCTGAGTTCAGAAACGGAAAAAGAAAACAGATATACGAATGCAAAACAGAAATATCTACAGTATAAAGCCTCATCCGTATCATTTTATCAGCACATTTAGACTTTTGTCCATGACCAAAGGTGTTATCCTCTCTCTTTTACCTCACTCCCCGATCTCCACAACCTTTACAAAGCCCAGATCCTATGAAATATTTTTACGAGAATAAACGCCACTTAAATGTCAGAAAGGGAAAGAGGCCATATTCCTCCTACATTATTCAATACAGAGGCATCGCTGTCATACCAGTGTTTGTGTCAGGCTGAGACGTGAGTTTAGAAAGTAGATTATGTGAAGCTTATGTAAGGTGCTTCACACCAAACTAAAAAACATTCTGTTCATCAGGATGCCTTCATGGCCTTGGTGGAAACTGTGACAAATGGAAACACTTATGGAGTGTTGAAAGAACCAAACTTTGGTTTTCGTTTCCGAGCTGGAAGACGGAGGAAAAAAGTAAAAGAACAGAATGGGGAACATTGTGACCAAAGATAAAAATTAATGGGGCAACAAGCTTACCTTCTGTCTTTCTCTATCAACCTGAATCTATAGTGAACAGCAAGATTTAGTGCAGACCGGCAGACTGCAAAGCATGAAAGCAGAATGTTTACTATCTCCCTGTATGCCTCTGAGCACTTCATCTTTGTTGTTCCATACTGTGATTACATTTCCTCTTATTTCCTGACCAATTTTCGAGCAGAACAAGAGACCGGGTGAATGCTAAATCACAATTTAAAATAAACAGAGAATTTATGATCCAGCAGAGGACGTAAAGAAAATGGTTTCAGTCAGCTACAGGGAAGATAGGGAATGGTGTGTGGGGGATACAGTAGCCTGCACAAAGCTGTTTCATCCCACAAAATATCAAATATTTAGAGTTAGAGAGATGACGGGGATGAGCAAACTGTCTAAGTAGCAGGGGGGGGGAAGTCATGTTGTTTCAGTAGGAGTGGTGGTAGACGACAGACACAAGAGTATTGGGCTGAGAGTAGCAAGCTGTAGTCGTGGAATATGTTAAAAGCTTAAATAATTATTTAATTTCTAGTTAACTCTGATTTACATATGGTGTGATCCTACAGGCTACTGTGCAAAAAGAGCTGGAGTGTCATTTTTGATAAAGCCAAGAGCTACAGATAACAGCAGGGCTTCATCAAAGACTCGTCAAAACTCAATTTAGTTTTGATGCCTCCCCTTTGAAGAAGACTTCATTGCCCGTGGCATCAGATAATACAGAACACGTTTAAGGCTGAGTGGAGAGAAGACTGCAGTTTTCTGATTAGGCCTACTATACATTGAAAGCAGTCGATGTATGCCTTTTATTTTCACAACATTTTAAAGATGTTTGATACTGGATCATGTATTTTTCCCCACCAAACATAAGATAAGGTGCAGGCTTACATAACATTGGCCCGCCAGCCTCTCTAGGCGTCATTTAGTGTGACATGCCAGAGGGGGGCTGCAGCTTCCTGGCAGACTTCTTCCTCTCCAGACAGGAAGCTGGTTAAACTGAAAGCCCCTAGGAAGTGCTACCGAAAATAATGACTCAACAACCTGCAGCAATTTAAAGAAACTGGGAACACAAAACTGACAAGTATTGTGAAAAGAAGTGGATATGCACGAGAATTCCATGAAGAATTAAGTAAAAACAGCTGTGATGGCCGTCACCTCCGCCGGTTGGACTGCCAACGCAAGTCCTACCAATTCCTAACAACTCAACTCCTAACAGTTCCTAACAAAGTCCTAACACTTTTCCGACCCAAATCCTAACAGATCCTAACCGACCAATGACAGGGCAGCTACACCTACACGTGACATAATAACAATGAACTTGTATTAATTACACGATAATACTCTATCTGAAAGCTGTGCATGATATTTTCATCCGGGCATGTTATGGTAATAGTTGTCACCGTGTTTAGTCCGAGATTCCGCCGCATCCGTCCCGTTGTTAAAGTTAGCTCATGCTAACGCTGTAATGTTTTATATCTGTCTGACATTTATAAACTGGTCATAATTATTGTAGCATTGAAGGGACGTACACCCGACATAGCGGAAGATATTATTGATTACACATAGTTCAAAGTTGAACTCTTTCTGGGTCAAAATAGCGGTAAATGTGTGGTAATACACTCACAACCGTGGATTTGCTAGCTGTAACTGTACGGAGAATTTGTAGCTTTGTACAAACACAGATTATTTTAGTTAGGGACACTAATTAAGTGTGCGGACTTAATAATAAAATGCAGCCTATAACTTTAGTGCTACAGTGGCATTACTGTATACTGTTAATATCTGTCCCACCTACAGCACATTTGCGATATTGCACTAGTATTATTGTTACTATTTACAAAATCAAACTAATATTGTATTGTCTTGGTGGAGAAGAATACTCAGATATTTTAATTCAGTTAAAGTAATATAATCACAGTGTATACATACTCTGTAACACTAAAGGTACTGCATTTACATTCTCATATGCTTATTACAAGTACTCGTTATGCAGTATGCCCTATTTTAGAAAAATACATATTATAACACTTCATAATAATTATTGATGCATTACTGTGTTCTTCAATTAATATTGCTGCTGCTAAATGTGGCGCTTATTTAATTACCATTACATACTGCTAAGTACAAATCAATGACAATACAATGTAATGTTTACAGTATATATCCTTTTCTATGTATATTTATCTAATTTCACCATCTGACATTTTCCTTGATATTTCATATTGGCAGTGATGACGAAGACAGGTAAAGCTGATGGTTGTTGGGCTGGTATCATGCACCAGTATGCCCAGGGGAAGCACCGATTCAGCACGGGACAGAGACCGAAGGCCAAGAAATGGAAGTCTGTCATTCAGCGTATTGACGCCTGTCCTTTGACACCTATATTCAACCTCCCAGTCCGGTACATTGATATCTTCGGCAGAAGAATCCTCTGCAAAAGTGGATATCATGTGGTGAGTGATGGTTATATTTAAGTTAGATAACTCAGTGAAGTTAATCCTGCACGGACGATTGTTGCCATAAGCCAATGTGTATTCACTTTTAGGTGTCTGCACAGGAAAATGCATTGTTTGCAATTATGTCCCTAATAGCTATGCTTGAATTGCTTTACTCTTGTTAACAATAACATTCAAAATGTATATTCAGTCATATTTATTTAGTCATACACACATGTATATGTACTCCTTGGGATTGTGAGAAACAGCATTTTGATCTCCCTGCCTGTATCATACAAGCAGAAGATTGACAATAAAGTTGACTTTGATAACCTCTATTTTTCCACAGTCAGGTGCAGGTCCTCCAGCCGTCACCATCACACAGAGCAGTTCAAGCAATCATATGAAATGCTCTCTCTGTAGTGTGGATCTTTGTGCTGAAGAATTTGTTGTGAGCAGTGTGGAAAGAAGACCAGGGGTGCAAAGGAGCTACTCAAACACATTGAAGATTGCCGTCTTTCGAGCACCAGCAGGCCGAGTGGTTAAGGCGTTGGACTTGAAATCCAATGGGGTCTCCCCACGCAGGTTCAAACCCTGCTCACAGCGTTTGAAGTCTCTTTAAGCTTCTGGAGCTGGCTGATTGCTGATTGCTGCCAAGTGAGGCATTACACTTAGTTAAAGCTCCCAAACTTGTTCTTGTTTCCCGCAAGGAGCTCATACGGTTACGTGACGATTCCTAACAGAACAATTGTAAACAGCTGTGATGGCCGAGCAAAGGCAGTATCTATAAGTAAAATATAATGCATGTAGCGACCATGTGATTAAGATATATTTCCCATTTTAATGTGTTTTTCCTTGGCCTAAACTACACCCTTCCATCAAGTTTCATGAAAATCTAAATCATGAAAAACGTTGGTGACAAAGAAACAAACCATTCAACAACGTAAGTGCGTATACAGCCTCCTTAAACCCTTAAACATGCAAAAGTAAAACCAGTTTTTATTGTGTACAAAAATAATGAGCAAGACTCAATCAGAAACATCCAGCCATCTGAATTAAACTAATCATATTGTAAGCGCCGTGGTCATTCAGAGTATGATGAATTTGATCCCGGCTTGTATCTGTTGTTGCATTGCTCTCACTCGCCCACTTTTCCTGTGACTCTCTTATCTCTGTTATCTAATAGCCCACAATTACCTAAATGAAACACACACTTTAGATCTGACCACTCAGATGGAGTGATTTCTTTCTCTGATTGAATACATTACATTACATGTCATTTGTTAGACGCTTTTATCCAAAGCGACTAACATACATTCAGTACAGTGGACAATCCCCACAGGAGCAATTTGGGGTGAAGTGTCTTGCCCAGGGACACAACGACATGCCGACTGCAGTGGGACTCGAACTCACTATCCACTGAGCCACAGCTGCGTATATATATACCATGACTTCTATCAAAAGGCTCTACTCACAAGCTCTTGCTGAGAAAATAAGTTTCAGAATGACTTAAAATATGGTATAACATACCTGGATTCATAGTCAGGCTAACAGGAAACAGCTCTTACTTTGCAAACTTGGAGAGACGTAAGATATTTGGCCAGAGAAAAGAGAGTGCAGAGGCAGGGCTGAGGAGAGGGGCCTCATCTTGGAATACTGAACAGAGAAGCATATTTGTGTAAATGTGAGAGGAAAATTAATGGTGTAACAAAACTGGGATCTTATCTATGTTTCATAATGAAATAAAGTCATTCCAGGTCAATTATTAACAGTAAGTGACTTAAAAATAGAAATTCCCCACATGTTGTCACATACAATAAAAGAGTAAGGGGTGATGTATCTACAGAGGATTCAATCCTGAACACGCAGCTCCCCTCGGTTTAACAAACCGAGTTTCAGCTAATTTTTTAGCTGCCAAGCTAAACCTAGCTGTTTTTATTCACCCTAACCTCTCTTATATCCAGTGGTGGAAAGTAACAAAGTACATTTAGTCAAGTAATGTTCTTTTTGACATAATACTTCACACTTATACTCCACTACATTTGAGAGGCACATATTGTACTGTTTATATTTATTTTAACACTCACAGTTACTAGTTTCTTTGTACACTCAAAAACACATGATATGCTGATATAGTTTAATGCAATAGCCTACTGTACTGGTAATCTGCACAGTACTTCAAGTATTCACATTTGGTCAACATTGACAAACTACAACTTTAAAATGCTCTTGTATGCATAAAAACAGGATGATATAATAACCATAAGAATATAATACTAGGAAAAGATCCAATTTGGATGGTAAGGTACACTTATCTTATACTTCTTATGTAATTTACATTTTTCTGAAATAATCCATTGTGAGTAGCCTACTCTTAATACTTAATACTAATGCTAATACTTTTGGACTTTTACCTAAATCAACATTTTAATTCACAGCTTTAAAATACTGGTATGGAGTATTTTAAGAAGATAGAATCTGTACTTTTAGCTAGGTAAAAGATCTGAGTACTTCACCCAACACTTCTTATATCCCTGTTTCAGCAAAATAGTCTAAAACCCAACTGCTTACTGCTCTGCACTATCCCCAGTCTGTGCCTCGTGTTAGCATACATTATTAGGGTAACATTTAATCTTATTTAACCGAATTTAAGAAGAACATAGCACTTACTGTCCTAATGCTGATTCCAGGATGCCAATGTCTAACCATGTTATTGTAAATATTCAGTCTGTTTTTAAATATTTAAAACCCTCTCTCACGTTGCGTATCAAAACAAAGATGGAGGCCGCCTGCCATGATAGGAAACTGACTCGGAAACGGATTTAAATCTTCTTCATCAGGGACCTGCTTTTTTCTCCAGGTAGATGAAGATGTTTGAGCCTCCTATAAACTGTGTCTGAAAAAAGGTAAGTGTTTTAAACCTTCTGGGTTCATTAAAAATCGCTTGTTAATGATCGTTCACGTGTTACCTCTCTGAACCGGATGTAGCTAACACCTGTTCGTTATGCTAATAGTATATGCTAATGCGCAAGTGGCAACTAGCTAGTGAAGGTAGTGGAGCAATTATCAGTAATTTAGCCAGATATTCATAACTGTTGGAAGAGCATTTAAGAGTGAATAATTAAACTTACCAGGTAGCCAGGAAACACGACTCTAATTGAGTGATAATGATGCTTTAATTAATACTGCTGGAGGTGTAAATAAATACGTGGCTGTTTGCTAACAACTTTTTCTTATCAACCTAAAAGATGGCGAATGAGTGATGATTGTCAGTGGTGTGGTGATCGATGGTGGTGATATGTCAGTGTTGCCCCCCTAGTGGCCACAGTAAGCAGTTACACCGTATTCTATGACTCATTTCTGTTTGGATTTAACAACTTTAAATCCACTAGAGTTGATATTCTATTCCTCCGGCCACATATTCTGATGCATCACATAACACAGTGTAACTTGTTTTAATGGGTGTCTTCAGCATGCATCTAATAAGAAAATATTGTATGAGGATTGTGTGTGATCTGCATTTTCTTTAACAATACGGTACAGCTTTTGACACAAGTGACAAACAGTGAAAGCCACGCGTGCTTTGAACTTGTATCAGTGCTTAGGGCAGGCTAACAACTTAGCAAACAGATGAACTGCAGAGAGTGTGCTGCCGACAGTTGGCCCATGGGGGAAAGATCAGAGGATCTAATCTTTGACTTGAATGACACGGTTCATGTTGTATCAATTCCTTGGTGAATTCACTGCAGCACAATCCTGAAATCCATCCTCTCTTCAGTGCACACACAGGCACACACACACTCACACAATCACAGAGCAGTGGAGAGAGAGAGAAAAAGGATGGTGCATCTTGTATTCAACACAATAGTGATGCTGAAAACAGGAGTCTATTGAACATGTGTCAAAGACCTGATCGCTATCCAAGGTGCTGAAACTTGCACACCTCTCTTTCGAGTTGCTGAATGAATCCACTGAACTCCCTCCAAATGTCCCTCTAATCCAGGGGTTCTCAAAGTTTTGATGAGTGAGGGCCAATTTAGGTACCCAATATTGGATTGAGGGCCGCCCAAGAAAAAACGGAACACAAAATAATTCCAAAACAAATCCTTTCTTTATTGAACTAACCAATTACCGCAACTCGCGAGATGCCAGTTGCCATGCAACCACTAGTCTAGCAAACTTTCCACAAGCTGTCATTCATAATTTAGGAATGACAACCCAGGGGGCGCAGTTTTACCATTCTTAACCCTCTGGAGTCTAAGGGTATTTTCTCGATTTTTAGATGTTTTCTTAAATCACCTTTTAAATGTATTTCTTCTAACATGGCACCCCATGTGTTAAATATCAAAATGTTCAGGACAATCTCTGGTCTTGCTATATATGCATATTGCTCACCTTAGAGCACTGTTTGATGAGATAAGTAGCTCAAAAGCTTAAAATATGAAATCTGATTTTTGGAAAATCTTCAAAACTCTTGTGAAAACACAAATTTACTCATGTGATCGAATTGTTTTGGTGTTTTAGATTTGGTTACCAAAGTCCTAGGATCATAAAAGCAGTGCAATATTTGAATTACACTGTATATAAATGTGTTATTCATGTCTAAAATGAAAAACATTAAATTCAAATTTTGAGTAAAATAGGTGTTTATCACTCTACTTTCACCACAGCAGGGACTGAGATACATCAGGACTGAATAATGACTTCATATTACATACCAAGGTTCATGTGATGTGTACAAATACAAATTGAGCATTCAACCTTTTTTTCAACCAACAATTTATTATAAATATGTTTTTTTTCAACCAACTATTTATATAAATATAAGAAACTGGAAAATCTAACTATTTACAATATTGAACATCAGAACTTTCAACCAACTATTCCTTATAAATGTCAAGACAGTGTCAAGGTCTTTGTCTGTCTTCCAAGACAGTGGGTCTGGCTGCTGTGAAGATGGGGGTGATGGTGCATGGGCTGCTGTGTAGGTGGGGTGTACAAGTGCTATACGAGACCTCCACGAGACCTCCTTGCTGGCTGGGTTGAAGGTGATGGCTGTGGTGGAGCCTTTGTGCTGAGGTGTATCTTGACCTGGTGGCAGCCGCAGATGGAGGTGGAGGCAGCTGTTGTGATGCTGGTCTGCTGGTTGAAGGTGGTGGAGCCCTTGAGCCACAGTAGATCTTGACCTGGGGGCCGGCACAGATGGATGTTGTGGCTGCTGGATAAACGCCGCCTGTGTAGGACAATAATTACAACTAATTTCATTGAAATAAAGTTCAAGTAAAATGTTGCTCAAGCACAAATAACAATGCACACATACAAATAAAGTTTGAGAGGTTGCAGAAGGAGTCTCTCTCGATCTCTCTCTCTCTCTCTCACACACACACACACACACACACGTATTTCTAGTTACTTTACATTCAGTATAAAATCACAGACACACATATACATAGGCTACATCTGATTACAAAGTCTCATCTGTACAGGACGGTAAAATAATAACAGGCACACATATAAATAAATCTATGACAAAGTCTCATCTGTACAGAACAGTATGATAAAATAATCGATGGCAAAAACATGTCACTGTAAATGTCTCCGTTGTGGGACGAATAAATGATTAATTTAATCCTCTACACATGTAATCTCACTTTTACACACCAAAATAACGTTAACACAGAGTAAACGTTTGCTAATGGAGAGTCTATTTTGTCCCAATAAAAAGTTCATGACTATCGATAAAAAATATATATCAATAAACCTATTGTTCATTTTCGCGGTATTCCCCACACATTGCCAGTACACTATTACTGTAATATTTACACTTACCCAAGTCCAAATGGATCCTTGTTGTTGTCTTTGTATTCTTCTTCTTCAGAAGAGTCGAAGACTTCAGGTTCTGAGGCTCTATCTTCACTGCTGCTAGCGAAACAAATCTCTAGCGAAGTCGGCAACTGTAAAGTTTCTTTTAGCCATTTTATCTGTCTCTCTCTCTCTCTCCTCAAAGAGGTAAACTGATAGGAGACACGTGGTTTATGTTTTTTTTACTTGGTGGGTAGGTCCTTAGTGATTTCTCGATGTCCATGGGTCATTTCAGACCCTGATGGCTGCCGGCCGAGATTTCCTTGACGGACACACAAATCCACCAATCCCACACAGTGTAAAGTCAAGCTGCTTTGAGCGGCCATATTGGCTGCTGTGCCCTGGTTACAGTCTCACAGGAGATACCGCTGGAAAGCTACTCATTCTAATTCTTACTAGATACAACCATGGAGGATTAAAATATAACACATGCATTTCAGCGTGTCACATTAACTATCGCGGGCCGCCAGAAATATTTCTGAGGGCCGCCATTGGCCCGCGGGCCGCACTTTGAGAACCCCTGTCTAATCCTTCAGAGATCCCTGTTTCCTCTGAACAGCAGGAGAGGGCAAACAGGCAGGTGTTGGGATGGTGACCCTTTATATAGCACTAGTGGGTTGGCAATTACCCCCAAGGTATAATAAAGGAGACCCCCACCTCCATACATTTAGAGATCAATACAAGCTTAGTCAATTAGAACCTATACTGACTTCTCGCCATTATTGGTTTATAAGTCAAATGAACCATCAAGAGAAAACACATGAGGAATCACTACAATTACACAGGGATATGCAGGCAATTGCTTTTTTCCTTTTTGTGGCTCTCATGAATAATTAATATTTTAACTATTCATATTTAAGATAAGAAAATCCTGAAAGCTGGAAAATACTCGAAAGGATATAGCTGCGATGTTATGTTATTGACCATCAATAACAGGAACGTGAAAACACAATTCCAAATACAGTGTTTTACTAGCCTACTATAAAATGTGTGAGCCGTTATATTAAAGCACATGCTATGAATAGTATACCAAATGCGTATATAAGTTCAAACTGCTGAAAGGACTCACATTAGGACATTATTTGTGTGAATAATCCCTTTTTTAAAAACCCTGGATTGGTTTTTTTCTTTTTACAGTGCTGCATTCATGATTTCTCCTTAATTTGAAGAATATCAGTCTTTGGATAAAAGACGCAGCGTATCTCCGGTAACCCCCGATTCAAGAGGGCTCTCCCAAACTTTTTTCATGCACTAATTACCTCCCATCACGTTGTGTATCCAAAATAAATCAATGCAAACCACAACGAACGATTACACTTCCCAAAATCCAGCCTAAAACAAAGAACATGGTCCTACCTCTGAATGTAACTTTAGCGATCCTGTCACCTTTGCCCCGAAGGTGCGCGACCGTCTTCAGGTGGACCATGAGAGCCATCATTAGTCCTCTCTGCTCAGGGAGTGATTTTACTCCACACGGATACAACTTGAACCGTTTTGGTGCAATCGGTGTTAAATTATCTTTAGTTTAGCCGCCCCTTGCGTCTGGACACAACACTCGTTTTCCACATGGGCATCATGTATAGTCTAATAATTTGTGTTTTTTTTAACAAACGGAAACTAAAAACTATGATTTAATGATATGCTCCGGTTAACATCTCCTCTCGCTGCGTGGCTGCTGGGTCCGTCGCGCATCTCCGGGCTGGCACTTGGTTTTACTCTGCTCCTCGTGCAGGAAGGGCGGGGGTGCTCCAGCCTCAGTGTGGGGATGATGCTCTAATTGTGAAAAATCTGCCCAGCTCTGGGATTTGAGGGGAAATTCTCTGCTCCTATAGTGCTGCAGACTATATATTCGCTGCAGACTGCCTGTCCATTTAAAATTACAAAAATATGTATGTGATATACAGTACATAAATATGTTGATACATTTTTTGCAGTATATTCATATCGACTATTCTAACAAGACACAGTGTGTAGCCTAATTTGCCATCTTATAGGTAAATGTTGTCTGTACTAGGTTACTAAATAAAGACTTTGGATGGTAATGGCCATGGACTTCTTAGATATTGCTCTAATTACTACAATATTATTATTTGATTAATTCAGGCTTTTAAAAAGTACTGTATTGTAGGGTTACATCTTATTGTTTTGGGCGGGAGATGAGTAAAATGCAGTTGCCAGGCAACATTGTTCCCCCTTTACAATGGATAAATCGATGTCAGGGGTCAAATGGGCATTGCCAGTTTTTCCCTAATGCTTGGCAGTGGTTATTTTCTTCTCAACAGAAACCACATTGTTCCTGTTTGCTGTAATCCATGCATCTGTGACAGGAAGTGCCAGCAGGTAGGCAGCTGTGCCAGGAGTCTTCAAAACAGAGTCAGGTACTTGATGGGTTGTGAGGGGATTCTCCAGAAGAAACATTTGAAATAATTCACTGACCAGATGTTACAATGAAAAATGTCAAAGAATCTATAGGTGCACTGTTGCATGGGCATTTTCTGTTTTCTTGTGAGGGAGTACTCAACATAAAGTGTTTGAGAACACCTGGCTTTTAGCCCTTTTGAAACATGCAACATGCTCAACTCAAGAATATATTTTATGCAAGTCTGCAAAAATCAAATTCATTCATTTCTTTGTATGCACAGACTGGAGCACAACATCATTTTACAATTCAGCAGCCAAAACCAAAATCTAGTTTAGAACCCATACACAAACACAAGCAGAAGATGAGGACATTTGCAATTTATCTAAAAGTAAAAGAAAATAATAATACAAGATTTAAAGCAGACAGCTGCTTATTAAAAGCTATAAAAAAGCTTTTGATTTATTGGTTAAAACTGTCCACTAAGTCAACCATTCTTAAATTGCATTTGCTATGTTTTGGAAACAATGGCTGAAAGAAGCATCCCCAAAGATTCAAGAGAGAGGATCCTTATGTTTGTGGAAGACAATAAAACAAATTGCAGTCTGTGATATAAAAGATGAGCCAAGTCAGTTTAGTACATGTATAGCTAAGAGAACGACTTCAAGGAAACCAATGTAATACAGTTTTTCTCGATTGCTAACACACTAAAATAATACATAAAGCACAATTATTTTAACTGACACTCAAAGAGCAAAACATCGGCTCAAATCTCCAAAACTCTAAACACGTTTTCAGCTTTTCACACAATTTGCAAATCAACATGGCACTTTTTGCAAACCACTGCACACGTTTCTCCACGTAAGACACAGGAATCTGACATAAAGTCACGTGTTAGCAGGTTTAAAACACTGATATTCAAAATGCCTTACACATGGACCAATGATCAAGAAACACGTTCCACCTGACCAAACACCTGGTAGCATAATTGTTGGCTCATCAATCAGGATGTTAGCACTATGAAAAGACCACAGGTGAGTACTTTCTTACAGCAACAATGGAAGCAAACATGGAAGCAAGAGGAAGAGGAAGGGCTGGGCTGAGAGTGAGAGGAGGAGGAAGAGGGTGGGGTGAGAGTGAGAGGAGGAGGAAGGAAGAGGTGCCGGTTGAGAGTGAGAGGAGGAAGAAGAGGATGGGGTGAGAGTGATAGAGGAGGAAGGGAAGACCCGGTGGGTGAGAGTGAGAGGAGGAAGAAGAGGTGTGTGAGAGTGAGAGAAGAGGGTGGTGTGAGAGTGAGAGGCGGAGGAAGAGTGGTGGGTGAGGTGACGAGGAGGAAGAACCGAGGTGGGTGAGAGTGAGAGGAAGAGGTGGGGTGAGAGTGAGAGGAGGAGGCAGAGGTGTGGGTGAGAGTTGAGCGGAGGAGAGACGAGGTGGGGTGAGAGTGAGAGGAGGAAGGAAGAAGAGGTGGGTGAGAGTTTGAGAGGAGTGAGGAAGAGGTGAGTGAGAGTGAGAGAGGAAGATAGAGGTGGGTGAGAGTGAGAGAGGAGGAAGAGGTGGGGTGAGAGTGAGAGGAGGGAGGAAGCAGGTTGGGGTGATGATGGTGAGAGTGAGGAGGAGGAGGAAGGAAGAGGTGGGTGAGAGTGAGAGGAGGAAGAAGAGGTGGGGTGAGAGTGAGAGGAGGAGGAAGAGGTGGGTGAGAGTGAGAGGAGGAGGAAGAGGTGGGGTGAGAGTGAGAGGAGGAGGAAGAGGTGGGTGAGAGTGAGAGGAGGAGGAAGAGGTGGGTGAGAGTGAGAGGAGGAAGAATGAGAGGTAGAGCTGGAGGGAGAGGACGTGGACAAAGAAGAATACTCTAATGGAATCCGGGCCACTTTGATTGACCATGTTATCAACCATGGTTTGACGATGAGAGAGGCTGGACAGATATTGACTAATATTTTTTTATTTCTATCTACTGTATTTGACAGAAGCATCATTTTTGTTTTGCGGTACAGAAACAAGTGTAGCTATGTGCTATGATGCATGCTGCACAATGTTATCTTTGAATAAAATATGATTTTTTCAACAACTCATTTGTATTTCCTCATTTACTGTATTTCTGTAAACTCAAGAAATCTTTCTCTGCAGAAACCTCTATGTACAGAGCACAGCCCATAACAGATGCAAGTGCTTTAGAGTATGCTCAGCAGTGTGTAGCTGGGTGGTCAAACAATCTAGTATTATGAATGAAGTGTGTTATATTTGGTGCTAAAGTTTGCATTTGGAAAGTGTTTATGTAGTTTTGAGTGCAGTTCTTCACTTAGCAGGAGAAATGAGGTGTTTTGCACTTTGGGTGTGTGGTTTTGTGAATTGTGTTTAGTGTTCTGAGAAACTGAGCAATTAAAAAAAAAAAATGTGTGTTAGCAATCGAGAAAATCTGTAATACTAATCTGTAATATCATATGTCACTCCATAACATAAAACAAGTTAAATAATAAACTGTGCTTGGAGTCTGTTCAGAAATGTCACCATCAGTTCTAACTGATGACAGCAGGAGCCCGTCTGACAGCACAGCGATGTTTCCCAGCAGGCACAGGGGCTCTTTAGGCTGTCAGCGCTGCTTATTGGTCTGGCCAAAATATGTTGCCTGTCAGATAGAAATCAAATCATTTACCCACACGAAAATACATCATACTTTGTGACAATGAAGGCTTGATACTTTGACATGTATATTCAGTGCTTGAGTTACCTTGTTATTCTTCCTTCATTGATATAAAAGGGGTTGACAAAAAAAACGACATTGTTACACAAGCACAACAAACTACATCCCCAAAGAAAGACAATTATAGCCTCCATACAAATAGGATTCATAGCAGGATTGTTCTATTACACTGCATTCATTGCATCTGTATAGGCATACCAAATAAACTGGCAACTAAGTTAACCACCTAAGGAGCGTGAAGGACCAGTTTCCCCTCAGTGCTTGTTGTTTCTGTTTACTGAACCTCTCTATTTTTAGTTGCCATCTAAGACAGCTAATTAGATGTTTTTTCCTCCTCTCTCCCAACTCCCCCAGATAAGTAATGAAACATCCAAAGAAAGTGGTCGGATATAATAATTATTTCAGATAGTCATCATAGCACCAACAGTTGAAGAGACTGTATGTTGAAGTTACACAGTATAACTTGTGTCTATAACATGGTTAGAGTGTAACACTTCAAATGACACAAGAACATGGAGTTAAGCTGATGACAGAACTGGAACACAACGCTCATATAAACTCAGCTGGACATGCAGTCCAACCTGATCCACTGTATCAGCAGAGATGTTCCATTTCATCACAAGCATCCTGTCACCATACTCTGTGAACTACAGTATAGCAGGACTTGACATAAATACCCTCTGGCATGCGTATAAGAGAGAGAGAAAACTCTTGTACTTGTACCGAGCTTGCTGAAGCGTGGCCTTAGGAGCAATACTGTGTGTGTGTGTGTGTGTGTGTGTGTGTGTGTGTGTGTGTGTGTGTGTGTGTGTGTGTGTGTGTGTGTGTGTGTGTGTGTGTGCGAATGAGCTGTTTTCACTTTTGCAGGGTGGATATGAAAGAGACAAGTATCTGCTTTGGTACGTTTTTTTTGTTAAAAATTGAATTCCCTTTGTGCTGACTCATTCAAGATGCTGCAGTAGTGTGTGTGTGTGTGTGTGTGTGTGTGTGTGTGTGTGTGTGTGTGTGTGTGTGTGTGTGTGTGTGTGTGTGTGTGTGTGTGTGTGTGTGTGTGTGTGTGTGTGTGCGTGTGTGAGAGAGAGATTAAAAAGAGAGACTCAATCATCACTAGTAATGAGTTTATACAGTGTTTCTCAAACTTTTTCATACCAAGGACCACTTAACCAATAAAAAAACACTCGCGGACCACCTAACTCCAAAAATATCTAAAAACACATCGTATTTTACAAATCGCCTGAAAATGGTACAAACAAGTGGCAACATGTGTGTGATGAAGGTATTTATCTGGGCTATATCATGCAATCGAAAGTGAAACTTAAGCTCGCTCCATTGCGGAGATATTCCCGCGAGAGTGCGGAAAACTTAAATAAATAAATACATTTCAAATGTGAAATGTTACCAATATACTCACGGACCACTAGGGGGCGCTCACGGACCAC
Organism: Gymnodraco acuticeps; assembly: GCF_902827175.1. NCBI lineage: Eukaryota > Metazoa > Chordata > Actinopteri > Perciformes > Bathydraconidae > Gymnodraco > Gymnodraco acuticeps. The sequence continues at coordinate 613,110 of NW_022989815.1, forward strand.
CAGTGGTCCGCGGACCACACTTTGAGAAGCACTGACTGGTTTATAGGATTTGAGGGCAGATAGTGTTAGGCGGAGTGCGTTGCGGTGGAGATTTAATAGAACTCAGTAGTAGACAGCTTTCTTCAGCCTTTATTAGGCATATTTATTTATATCGTGGAAGGAGAGATGCGGTTGTGCTGCCGCTCTGTATTCGATCCAAACAACATCTGAGAGGCCACAGGTAGTGCAAGGCAGAGCCATATAATAGAAGAGTTACGACAACGGAAGTCCAAAAACGGTTATCGTCACGTGGTTCATGTAGAAGAGGATCGTTCCCCGGAAGTTCATGGCGGGCAATGTGAATGCATTGATAACAGGAGATAGAACTACGATTTTTGGTAATTATTAGTGAATAAAGGTTTTGATTTGCAATATTTATACAACAAATCGATATGTGTATGTATTTACATCAATATGTTTTAAAAACTAAAATAGAATTTGCTAATAGTGATATATTAAGATTAGTGTGAACAACTAGTTTACATGCTAGGCTAACAGTGCCTTGGTTAAAGAGCCTGTTGCTGTTTATTTATAGCTTTGAATTCTTTAAAACCAATATTATCTTCTTAAACTTGTATGGTAGTCAGGAGCATCACTTTCTAATGTTTGATATATTTAGAGGGAGGGGATCTAAAGTAATGCTTTCAAATTCAGATTAGATTAATGTCTACCATTTTCTTAAATTCATGGTAGTTTCAGTAATCCCATGGTAATTGAGGACACAAGTTATCTAAATGACTAATGTCATCTTTATGGCTTTCAGAAAGGACAGGAGACCGACAGGTGACTATCAAAGGACTAGCAGCAGCAGCATGATGATGATGATGATGTTAAATGTGTTGTTTTAGGAACATCCATTGCAAATACATGGAATTCAATAAACATTGAATAGCATATCATGCAGTTTGTCTGTGCCTTTTCCTCCTTGTTGTCCTGGTTTGCTGTGCTGCCTCCTAGTCGCCACCATGGTTTGCTGTGCTGCCTGGGGATGCTCAAATCGCTCAGAGAAAGGAGTACGAATGTACAGCTTCCCCACTGACACAGAGTGGAGGAAGCAGGAGCAATTTCACTACCAACAGCAAACAAATATGTGATTTATATACAAACACTGCATTTGCACTTTTTCACAAAACGAAAACCACACCATTGGGAAAGCTTAATGTTTTGTTTAATACAAAAAACAGGGAAAGGCTTGAAAAACATTGAGAGTTGAGACTCAGGGTGCAGGGTGAGGGTCTCAGTGCAGGTATTCAGGCTCCATTGAATCCCCCTCTGGTTCTTGTGCTGAAAGAGGGATAAACAGACAGGAGAAAGGGTTATACACACCTATATAGCACACCTATTGGATGGAAATTGCCTTGGGGAGATAAGGTGTGGTCTTTGTTCCCAACTGAAGTTATGGAACTTTATTATTTGTGAGTTTAACAAAGTATGACAAATGGCATCAGTAACATATGTGATATGAATTTCTATAAAGTTGTCTCACATTCTTGGTCATATTGTATATACAGTATGTAATGAGTATAACATGTCCAGTAAGTATAAAGTGTTTCCTAATACTGTGTATTCAACCACTATGGAATATGTATGTGGGCAGACAAAACTGAGTTGTTCTGTGTGTGAAGTAACCTCAAGTCACTCCGCAGGCACATTTTGATGCAGACCAGTTTGTCAAGACAAAAAAGGGCAAGACTAGGCTGAGAGCAGAGGCTATACCCACCATCTTCGTGCATCGCCCTGTGGTCAAAAAGAGAAGGGCCCCTGCACCACGATTCACCCCGGGACCTGTATCTACAAAGCCTATAGCTCATGATCACAGCGATAGTGTGAAAGGTGACACAGGTATAATAAGTATGAACTCTTAGTAACAAAAGTAATATTTCTTATTTTTAAGTGGTATAATATTTTAAATGTTCGAACATTTACAGTGCCATGTCTTCTACTTACATTAGTCTCAAAGATTGAGGGAAGAAGGGAAGGGATCACTGCCCTCCACCTGCCAGAGGAGCGCAAACAACAAAAACAAGCAAGGTGTCCCGTCATGTACCTGGAAGTTTGGGTTGGCAAAATGGAGTAAGAGAGGGACTTGAAAAACCTTGGTGGCTGTCTACTCATGTTGTTACAGTTGTCTTGGTTACAGCTCTCAAGTTTGTTTTTGTGCCATTTCCACATCTTTAGAAAATATGAAAAAATTGAAGTGAAATCAACCTCTTCTCTGGAGAACAAACTTTGATTTCTCTGTCTTGTAAGTTTGCAGTCTTGCAGTTTTGCTCCTCCACCTGTAACATCACTGCCCCTCCACCTGCCATACAGTAGGTTACTAACAAGATTACTTATATAATACAGTGATATAATACATGTTTAGTATGCTTACTTATATAAAACAGTAGTATTAAACTTACCTTGTGTGTTCACTCTCACTTAAGTTCCTCTCCCTTTGCCATCAATCCAAAATCAGCTGAGCTGCAACATTATACACACAGGTAATAATCAACATAATCACAAGGACACAATATGGCTCTGCTAAAAACACTCACTCTTACACGCACCAAAGTTATATTTATCTAATATTTAACTCCCTCCACCCCCGCATACAATCCCGTTTAGAAGCCCCTCTTCTCTAATTCAACAACGTTGGACCAAATAGACATTAAGAGAACGGAATTTACAATTAAAAGGCTGTTCAACGTCTGTTGCTAACTTGCTTCGGTATCCTAGCTTGATCTGTTATCTGTAAACGTTCCCTAAATCTACTAATTTAGGGATAATCCACTGACATCCTTTAATACACATGTTCAATTGAATCAGATGTACTGATAATATCCGCAATATAAATCTTTAAACTTCTTCTTACCTTTAAAAGTCCGTCACGAACGGTCTATTATGCTGCAACTCCACAGCTCTGCTAGCCTTGGCGCTAACTTCCGGGGAACGATTGAGGGGCTCCACGATCCGCCATTGCTGTAAAAAAGTGGTCCATTGGAGTGAACGGAGATGTCATAACTCTTCTATTATATGGCTCTGCCCTTGAGTAGCTGTTGTGAATACATACACTCCTGTATGGCTGACGCTAAGGTCATGTATTCTGCCTCGCAGGTAGACAGTGCAACTGTTGGTTGTTTTCTACTCTTCCATGAAATGAGAGAGCTTCTCTCACTCAGACTGGCACAGTACCCTGTGGTGCTACGTCTGTCTGTAACCTCTGAGGCCCAGTCTGCATCACTATGGACTATTAGGCCCAGTTTGCGTCTATCGTTATTCCAACCCAGTTTAGATTTTGCTTCCGCATTACGCAAGAACGTAGCTCTACGCGATAGCGTCATAGCCTTCTTCTTCGGCTGTTATTCTTCGGCTGTTATAGCGGTCGCGGTAAAGCAGGATGAATAGTTGTTTTTTGTCTTTCCAAAGGATTTGTTGACTGAAAGTAAACGATCCTGTTTGTTTGTTGACTGAAAGTAAACGATCCTGTAATCAAAGCCATATCGAAGATTCCTGAGATTGTATTACTGGTGTTTTATCATCTATAAATAGCCTGTGTGTATTCTCAAATGTCATCGAAGATTCCTGAGATTGTATTACTGGTGTTTTATCATCTATAAATAGCCTGTGTGTATTCTCAAATGTCGTTTTCAGGACAAACAAAAGACGTTTTAAATATCTTATCTTATCAGCAGAATATTGAATATAACCTTGACTATTACTGTGCACTTTATTTGACAGCATTATTTAATGATACTATTTTATATATATATATTTAATGATACTATTTTATATATACATTTATTCATATACACACACACTTATATGTACTCACACATGTATTTATTCATTAATATACACAGATGTATTCATTCATTTATACACACACAGCATTATTTAATGATAGTTTGCTAATGTATCCCTCTTATATCCATCAGGAATTAATATTAAATGATGAATTAACATTACCTCAGCACTGCATAAGTGTGGTCGTCAGTCATATTATATTGTATAATTATAATTATGGGCGTTTAAAAGGACGGTATTTCGCTTGTCAGATTCATATTTGCCGCCCATAGAGATGTAACGCCAGGTTGCTATAACAGCCGAAGAAGAAGGCTATGACGCTATCGCGTAGAGCTACGTTCTTGCGTAATGCGGAAGCAAAATCTAAACTGGGTTGGAATAACGATAGACGCGCCCAGTTTACCTGCGTCATCCTTTTTAAAGCATAATCCACGGTCTGTTGTACCCTTAAGATACCTGAACACATGCTTCACAGTGCTCCAATGCTCTTCACTTGGTTCAGCAAAATGCTGGGAAAGTTTACTGACCACAAAACTTAAATCTGGTCTAGTGCATGTAGCCAAATAGATCAGACTTCCTACAGCCTCTTTATACATCCTTGGCTCTTCCATTTTTTCAGCATTTTCTGTGTATTCAAGTTTGGACTCACATGGGGTTTCTCTGGCCCTACAATCTTGCATTCCAAATCTGGAGAGGATTTTGTTCACATACCTTTCCTGTGACATTGTGATTTGACCCTCTGACTGGTTAAAATCTATACCAAGAAAATTGTTTAATTTCCCCAGGTCTTTCATTTTAAACCTATCAGTGAGCATCATTTTGACACTTTTCACAACCTCCTCATTGTTAGCAGCCCAATAAATGGGTGCATGCAGGTATGCAGTTTTCACATCCATTTGGTGTAAAACTAAATCTTCCTGCACTGCCTTTTGCATGACAACTCTAATAGTTGGCATGTCAGCTGTAGGCAGGGCCGGACTGGGAAAATAAGTCAGGCCGGGAATTATACACCCAGCCAGGCCACTACCAGTTTTCTTTTGTGCCATTTTCCTGGATTTATTTGTCAATATTTACAGCGTTGCTGCACGTAGTGATAGCCCTAAACTTTAAATCTACTACCCCCGAATAAACATATGGACACACTGTTTAAAATAATGTGCAAATCTATTTAGGAACCTATGTGAACATATTTTAAGTGCAGGTGGACCTCAAATCCTATAGGGGGGTCCGGGGTCATGCTCCCCCGGTAAGATTTTTTTTTAAATGTTGAACTTAAATGCATCAATCTGGTGCACTTTGAGGGGGAAATAAAGAGACTACACCCATATGAAACAGAACTGTATACATTTAAATAATCATAAAATCATAAGTAAGGCAAGGCAAGGCAAGGCAAGGCAAGGCAAGTTTATTTATATAGCACTTTCCAACACAAGGCAATTCAAAGTGCTTTACAAAAAATGAAAGAGATTAAGAAAATGGCATTTAAAATCAGTCATTAAAAAGAAAAGCTAATAAAATAAACATTAAAAGAAAAAATACATGGATACATGGCCATAACCAATAACATACCATATCCAATATGAAAAAACATTGAAACTTGTTTATTTATTTGTTTTTGGTACATTTATAGTTGTGAGTGTGTCTGTGCTCCTGAACCAGCCTCTCCTGTCTCCCTCCTCTCCCCCTGCTCCTCTTTGAGGCAGCAGCAAAGACTAGTTTTAGATAACAAGTTTATCTTACCCTTTTTTCACCTAGTTAAAACATTTTTTTATTATTCATCCATATTTGACTAATCACTCCCCCTTCAAATGGAAATATGTGTTTACATAAATGGTGACCAAACCGTTTGAGACCCACAGAGAACTTAGACTAAGTTAACTATCTAAACACTCAGAGTCCTTTACCTCACCTGAGCTGTAGTTATCAGTCTCTCAGTCTGACAGCAGAGGACTCTCATCCACCTTGTTGACAGCTCATGATATGCGTTAGCGCAGCTAGCTAGCACCAGATGCTAACAACAACAATACACGTAACCGGTGCACGCGTTTTCTCTTTCGCTCTCGCGCCACACATACAAACCCTCCCGAGCTTGAATGACACACAGAGACCAATCGAGGGCATTAGTATGATCTGTATGAAAGTGGCCATGTCGGCAGGCCACATCATGAAGACAGCCAGTCACCCTCTGTGAGGCAGAGTCAGACCCACATTTGCGCAGCGTTGCGTTCACCATACATACATACAAAAAAGAATCCTCAGGCCAGCAGGCCACTTAGCAGGCCAGGCCATCGGGAAACCTCCCGGTCCTCCCGATGGCCAGTCCGGGCCTGGCTGTAGGTGAGAAAGTTTCCTCATAGTCAATGCCTGTAACCTTTTGCAACAAATCTTGCCTTATATTTGTCTGACCCATCAGTATCACACTTGAGAGTATAGACCCACCTACCCCCCACTGCCTTTTTGCCTAGAGGCAACTGGGTGATCTTGAATGTGTCATTCTCTTCTAGTGACTGCATTTCGTCATTCATTGCATTGATCCACTGCCGTGACTTGGTTGACCCTATGGCCTCCTGGTCATTTTGTGGTATGTCACAAACTGCTCTATAACAAAAGTCTACACATGTTACCAGTTGGTCTACTGTATCCTCAGTCTCATAATCCTGTAAGTGCATTGGCTTTCTCCTAGCTCTAGGTGGGTTCTTTCTAGCCTCACTCTCAGTGCCTGGCTGTTCACATTCAGCCACAGAAACATCACCTTGAACACTTTGACCTGATGCATTTCCCATTTTTTCATCAACATTTTCCTCATTGTCAAGGACCCTGGGCTGTACCTCTCTGTCCTGACATTCAATGTGTGACCCCGGTGTCTGTGTTTATTTGTCTTTGGCTGTCTTGTTTGTGAATTTCACCAACCTGTGTTTTTGGACCTTATCTGTGTGTGGACAGTACACAAGATAAGCTGGACTGTTCTTATCATATCCAATAAAAATGCCCTGCTCACATCTGGAATCTAACTTCCCCTTCTCTTGTGTGTAGGCAAAACACACAGATCCAAATTTCTGAAGTTTGGACATGTCTGGCTTCTTGCCTGTGAGCATCTCATAAGGTGTTTTCTTTGTGTGATTACTGTAACACCTGTTTCTTACATAGGCTGCCGTCTGTACAGCATAATTCCACAGTGTGTCTGGCAACTTACTGTCTAACAGCATACACCTGCCCATTTCATAGAGGGTTCGCCAACCTCTCTCCGCTGTGCCGTTTTGGTGAGGTGAATAGGGTGCAGATGTCTCATGTCTAATCCTATTTTTGGTTAACAGTGATTTGAATTATCTATTAGTAAATTCGCCACCGTTGTCTGAACGTAAACATTTTACTTTTCCATAAGGTGCTGAGTCTGCCAAGAACCTCTTTGTGGCATGTATTGCATCACTTTTGGATTTGAGAAAATAAACAGTTATGGCACCCGAATAGTCGTCTGTAAAAGACTGTGCATATTTGTGCCCTTCTAAGCTTGGGGTTCTCATAGGACCGGCTAAATCAGTGTGGACCAGCTGTAAAGGTTCTGTAGCCTTTCTGTCTGGCTCCCTATTCCTTGTCTGGGTGAATTTTCCTTTTGTACAAATTTCACACAGCTGTGCTGGCCTGACTGCACTGCCTCTTATCTCCATGCCTTTTACCACACCCAGTAACTTTTGTACATCCTCATAATTGCAATGTCCCAAAATGTCATGCCAAGTTTGCATGTGGTGGCACACATTACATTTATCAACATTTTTCTGAACAGTTGGCAAGTAAAACAGATTACCACTTTCATGGAGGTCAAACCGGTTGTTACCACTCTTGGTGATCATGTGGCTGTCCCCCTTCTTGAAAGTGACTGTCGCTCCTCCATTTGTTGCTCTTGCCACTGAGAAGATATCGTGTGGATACGTCGGCATATACAGTGCCTCATGCAGCTGTGCTCTTTGTTGACGTCCATCGTTGTCTAGCAGGTAGATCAGCGCCGTCCCTCTGCGTTGTGCCATCCCGCTGCATTTGGTCCCATCCGCAAGCTTGATTGAATGGGTGTCGGGCTGGAATGTGTTGTCAAAGCTCTTGAACTTGGCGATATCGTTCACTATGTGGGATGTCGCTCCGGCGTCCACCATGATGCCTTTCTTCTTTATGTTGGCTGATGGCCTCTCGCTGTTTGCCTGCTTGGCCAAGAAGCAATGATCCTCGTCGCCGTTGTCCTCCACTTCTTCCTCTGCAACCTTCCTGGCTCCGTCTTCTTTTCCCTTTTTCCTGCACAGGGACTCTGTGTGTGTGTTGCTCTTGCAGTGACTGCACCACACTTTCTGGGTGCACTTGCTTCTAATGTGTCCTTTTTCTCCACACTTGTAACAAGTCACTGAAGTCAGAGTGGCTTCTCCATTCTTCCAGTGTGTCTTGGTGCCTTGTCTACTTTGCCTTGTGTTAGTCTTCATCACACTGTCCATAGATCCAGTCGTCCTCATCTTCTCAGATTCTTCATAGACCCTCAGTCTTCTCTTGAAGTCTTTAAATGTAACATCGTCCTCGTTCTGTGTTACATGGACAGCCAGTGGCCTGAATGAATCTGGCAGTCCATTCAAAATGGTGGCTACAAGCAGCCCATCACTCATGTTCTCTCCTGCATCACATAGAGCTGCAATTATATTCTCAGCCCTTATCATGTCATCAGTAACAGTTTCATTGTCTGCCATTTGTATGGTGGTCAATGATGTATACAGGTTTAGAATCCTTGGCTTGCTTTTTCCTGAATAGTGCTCCCTCAATAATTTCAGGGCTTTCCTTCCATCCTCGGCGGCATCATGTCTTATCAATGACAGGCTCTTATCATCCAGGGCATTCACTAACTGTGCATAACAGTCTTCATTTTTTCGGCAAAATATTTACAATAGCACATGTTTCAATACTGATTGCTGAAATGTTACATTTATAATTTGTAGTTCAGGACCATGGACAATGCAGCTTCCTTGCATTGACAGTTCTCTATGCTGAATTTCTGCTGAGTTTCCTTTGCCTCATTTTTTATTTTGTGACCTGTCTGGTTTAAATGAGTGTGTTGCTGCTTTGATGAAGCCTAATTTGATAAAGTTTCAAATTAATTTCTGAAATATTTCGTTAATAAATATTTCATGAGTAATATAGTTGTCTTTGTCACATTTTATTTGGCATTAGTAAATAATGATGCACATTTACAGATATTGTACATGATATGAGTGATAACACGTGTTATAAGGGCTATTTTGCACAATAGGTGTGCCTTGAGATTTTTACTTGTCCTTTGGTGTGCCTTGGGCACAAAAAGTTTGGGAACCACTGCTCTAGAGTCTAGACTGGCATTCCTGGGCCCATAACCTGTTAGGCGGATTGCGTTGCGGTGGAGATTTAATAGAACTCAGTAGTAGACAGCTTTCTTCAGCCTTTATTAGGCATATTTATTTATATCGTGGTAGGAGAGATGCGGTTGTGCTGCCGCTCTGTATTCGATCCAAACAACATCTGAGAGGCCACAGGTAGTGCAAGGTATAGTCAGTGACGTCACGTCCTGGACGCACTGCAGACAACATTGCCCTCTGCAGGACACAATGAGCAAGGGCGCACATAATGGTACAACATTTAACAGAGAGAACATAAAAAAAACAACAACAATTACTTTACGGCCCCTGTGGGCAGCGGAGAGGATCACATATTGATGTTGTAGCTATTACGGCCCCCTTGTTCTCAGTAACAAATAAAGAATAACAATATCTCATGTGACTTCTTCAAATCTTGCTTTAGAGCTTGTCGTGACTTAATTAGTGTACAAGTCATGGTGACATAGCTTTCCTAGTGTAGAGGCTCTCGCCAACCAACCCTGTCTCCTAAAAATTACGTTCCCACAGAACTAAACTGCATTCTCAATTACGTTTAGCCAGAAACGTATTTTCTCCCACGTTATGTTCGTTATGAACGTATCTCAAATACGTTTATTTTCTACATATCTTCTAGAAACATATTTTCTCCCACGTTGCGTTTCTTATGAACGTATCTTAAATACGTTTATTTTCTACATATCTTTACCATTTATTGTCTTGCTTATAATAATGATAATAGTCATTTATAAATATCATTTTAGAGCACACATTTGAAATCAGTAGGCGAGGCTGTAATTTCGCCAGCTGTTACTCTCATGAACGAGGCAGAACATAATAGTTTTAACATGCCAAAAAGCTGCTGTGTCGTTTATTGCACCTCAAACATTAAAACAAATCCAGATTTACGTGTTTCTGTACTTCCTCTAAGAAGAAAGGACAGTAACAGAAGATCTCTGTGACGCCAGATGTGGTGTTGTTAATGCAATATGATATCCGAAAAAAAAATTCAGTTTAGAATGGCCGAAGACACTACACTACCCATAATCCCCAGCTATCGTTTGGGACTACAATCCCGTTGACAAACCCCGTGATTCATCTTCAAACTCTGGGATTGGATGTTGGAGTGGCAGTGCGCCAAGGTTACGCCAAGCGTCAAGCTCTTTGAAATGGAACGAAACCACGGCAGACTATTCAAAACTCGATTTGAACGCCCCCCGAGAACTACACATGCTGGCTATTGTGTTTCGCAACATGTTCTCTATGGCACGTCTCTACTGGGAATTGTAGTTTTAAAACTCCTCCCTGGATTCAGGCAAGGTTCCCGCAAGGTTCCCGCCGTCCTCAAGATAGCAGCTGTCACCCCCATCGTCAAAAAACCTGGTCTCGACCCCGAGGACCCCAGCAACTTCCGGCCGATCTCCAACCTTCCTTTTCTTAGTAAGATCATGGAAAGAGCAGTTGCTGCCCAACTCCACCATCATATGTCCGACCATGAGCTCTACGAACCATTCCAATCAGGCTTCAGATCCAACCACAGCACAGAGACGGCCCTTATTAAAATAACCAATGACCTCCTCATAGCCGCCGATTCAGGCCTCGTCAGTATCCTTATCCTCCTGGACATCTCCGCCGCATTCGACACAGTCTCCCACACTATCCTACTCAACCGCCTATCCGTCTACCTTGGCCTCTCTGGTACAGCCCTCTCCTGGTTCCATTCCTACCTCTCCAACAGGCAACAGTTTGTGACCATCGGAAAATCCAGCTCTCCCCCAGCCCCTGTCAACCAAGGTGTGCCGCAAGGTTCGGTGCTCGGCCCCCTTCTATTCAACATCTACATGCTCCCCCTCGGTGAAATCATCCACCGACATGGTCTCAACTTCCACTCCTATGCCGACGACACCCAACTCTACATCAGTACCAATCCATCATCCCAGCTACCCCCACTGTCACTTGTCAACTGCCTCCGCGACATCCAAGCCTGGATGTCAAAAAATCTACTGAAACTCAACAATAACAAAACAGAGCTCATGGTTGTGGCCCCAAAAACACTGCTCCGGAAGGTTGGAGATCTGCTCCTCACCTATCGATGGCGGCTCCATCCACCCTTCCCCTGAGGTTCGCAGCCTGGGCGTCACTCTGGACTCTAGCCTCACCTTCAACTCCCACATCAGGTCTACTGTCAAAACCGCTTTCTTTCACCTACAAAACATCTCCAGACTCCGGCCCTCTCTCCCCGACCCCGTTGCAGAAACATTAATTCATACCTTCATCTCCTCTCGTCTGGACTACTGCAATGGAATTCTGTTCGGGGTCACCAGCAAAGCCCTGGACAGGCTCCAGTACGTCCAGAACTCTGCAGCCAGGCTCCTCACCCACACTAAGCCCTGGCAACACATCACCCCTACCCTCATCCACCTTCACTGGCTCCCGGTCAAGTCACGCATCCAGTACAAACTCCTCCTGCTAACTTACAAATCTCTCCACTCCCTAGCCCCTCCATACATCTCTGACCTCCTTCAGCCCTACGCCCCCTCTCGTCACCTGCGGTCCTCTGACAAAGGGCTGCTCTCCATCCAGCGCTCCAAGCTGAAAACATTTGGCAACAGAGCCTTCAGTATCGCAGCCCCCACCCTCTGGAATTCTCTCCCCTCTGCAATCAGGAATGCAGACACCTTCAAAAAACACCTCAAACACCATCTGTTCACTCAGGCCTTTGGCCTCAACTAATATACAGTACTCAGCAACCTGTTCCTGTTTTGTTTTCTTCAGCCTATGTATCTGTATGATTATTATTACTTTTTGTTGTGTTACTTCCCATTGTAAAGCGTCCTTGGGTTTCGTGAAAGGCGCTATATAAATTGAAATTATTATTATTATTATTATTATTAAAAGACGTTTTCGTTTTTCCCAAAATTAGAAGTTGACAGTATTAAACTGTGTACAGCCCTGGAGGTTTAGGTGATAGGAAACACATTGGTGTGTACACATTTAAAACATGTAATTACTAAATGGCTGAAAATCGCTTGTATCCATAATGGGCAGCATTAATATATACCCACATGACAGCTCATTGTTACTTTGTAATTCTACTCCACTACAATTCAGAGGTTAACCTGGTATTGTTACTCCACTACATTTATTTTAGTTACTTCGCAGATTCTGATTAATGATGTGAAATATAAACAACCCTTAAATCAGACTTTAGTTACACCTGAGTAAAATGCAGGGAAAGGTGGTTGTCAAGTGCCAACAATCAGGAGAGATATTTCTTATACTACATAGTATACATACGAGTATAATTAATGTGTATAATATCAGTTAAAATAAGTGCTTCAACATAGTTAACATTGCAGGAAAGCAATATATTAGACGTTAAGTACTTTGTCAGGCTTAATATTTATCTGTAGATAGATACCCTCCAAAGCTTTTTTCTTATTTGAAAGAAGACCTTAACCTAAAGTACTCTTTAATGTGTTAATAAAGGTTAATTAGTTTGTCTGTTTTGCACATCCTCATATTAATATCTTTGTACATCCTGCACTAAACTGTTTTATTGTAGAGATCACTTACAGTATCTTCTTGATTTCTTATATTCTATATCTCTATCATTGACCTTCTACTGTCCCCCTATGAAAGTATGTACTCTTAATATTTTTTTCATCAAATAACATTATTCAACAAAAATAACATTATTCAACAAAAATAAGTCAATGACGTGCTTTAACCACTAGGCAGTGCACACAAGGTACACACAGCATACTAATAATAACTTTGTATTATTAGTGTAGGACACTTATGTATGTATAACATCTGAAGATGTGTAGTTTTATTCATGTTTTTACATAATTTTACAGGATATTGCTATACTATTTCTCATGTTTTACTTCTACACATTAATATCTGATTTGTAAAACATCACAGACAGAAAGGCATATCCGTCATTTAATGGTAAGCTATTGCAATTGTGATTCCATAGATGTGTCTCCCATCACCCAAATCCCCTGACTATTCTCTCAACTCAGTATTTACATTCTTTAATTCAAAGAAAATCAGTAATATCTTTAAAAAATGTCCTTTTCTATCAGCTGTGCACCGTTATGGTGTAAATATAACCTATCTACCAATTGGATCAAATATAAAAGTCAGCCGAATTACTATTGATACTGCAAGGAGACGTATTTTGTGAAAAGAAATGCAAGATGTAGTTCTTCAAGTTTGTCCAGAAGTCTTCTCATCAGGGCTCTATAAATAAAGAACTACGGCAGATGTGTAATATTTAATGCAGCCGAACCGTGTATTACAATGCCAAAAGCAAGAACACTCGGAATAAAGTATTATTATATATTTTTTAAATGTTTTCGGATATCATATCGCATTAACATCATATCCCAACATGCATTGCGGCTAAAACATCCAATCAACGAGCTTCAAGCTGAGGATCTTGGGTAATCTGTTCAGTGGGTTTGTGGTGTCGGAATGTCCCTTATAGGCCTACGTCTGTTTCCGGTGACTTTATTTACGGCTAAAAAGCCCAAGATTATAGAATTAAACGAATAAATAAAAACAAGGATAATTGTGTGTTATTGTTGAGTAAATAACAGTGTGTTATTTAGAAAAGAATAACAAATTAGAAGGAAAAAAAGATTTAAAAAATACAGATTTCAGTATTTTGAGGCTCTGAGCCCATTTATTTTCCTCACAGACGGAAAAAAAAGTCCTACATTATACGATTTTAAATAAAAACAAATAAATAAAAAGATAAAACACTGGCATGTAATTTACGTTAGAATAAATAGAATGGTTTTGAATAATAGATGAGAGTAAAATCTACGTCACTTTACAGCCCCGCCCACTTTTGGGGAAACCAACGCTGTCATTTGATCGGCGATCAAGCCTGAAGCCACAGAGATCTTCTGTTACTGTCCTTTCTTCTTAGAGGAAGTACAGAAACACGTAACTCTGGATTTGTTTTAATGTTTGAGGTGCAATAAACGACACAGCAGCTTTTTGGCATGTTAAAACTATTATGTTCTGCCTCGCTCATGAGAGTAACAGCTGGCGAAATTACAGCCTCGCCTACTGATTTCAAATGTGTGCTCTAAAATGATATTTATAAATGACTATTATCATTATTATAAGCAAGACAATAAATGGCAATGATATGTAGAAAATAAACGTATTTAAGATACGTTCATAATAAACGTAACGTGAGAGAAAATATGTTTCTGGCTAAACGTAATTGAGAATGCAGTTTAGTTCTGTGGGAACGTAATTTTTTAGGAGACAGGGTTGCGCCAACAGAGGGAGATGTTGGTCATAGATAAGTGGATAAACCCTGTATTGTAAATTGATGTTGCTTGATGAGCCCATACAGGATCAAACATTGCCAGATAAAGTACTTAATGAGAAAGACAATACATTAGCATATTCCTTCTAAATACTTGGAATTGTCAGCAAATTCACTGAGTTTAGTGTCACAGTAACCTTTGAAAAAGATAGAAAGCAACCTTTAGATGTTTTAATCTTAACTCCTACAGCATTTAATTGACAATATTTACAGAAATAAACTGGATACATGACCATGTACCATCCACCCAACACATAGGAAAGAGAACCTCAAATTCAGTATGCACAAGTGTGAATTGTTAGTTCTCTACCTTATTTGAGTACGATATCATACAAAAACAGGCAGGTTAGTTAAATTGACTATAATAGGCATATACTCTTTACACGCATCTACACTTGTTGTGTCTTTACTGCTACTGTAAACAACATTTATAATTACAACCTTACCTCTTACCTTTGAACACAGCTAGACTATAGTTTAAAATGTGGCGTATTGCTCCATCTAGTGGTTAACCGACTTCTTTAGATTCTTTAATTATATAAGCAGATGAGACCATTTTTCGAAGTTTTGAAAACAACCACACACAATCTGACACATTAAACTAAACCAGGAGGAGAATGTGTGTTTTGGGCTTAAAGGTGAAAAGAGCATTTATGGACAACATGTTAAAGAACCCATATCTGCATTATTCTGATTCTGGTATTAGCCTACACCCCGCAGTCATTTAATGTATCCCTCCACCTGCTACCAGACCTCTAGGGTGAAATCAGTGGTGTTCCCTGAAGGGGGAGACATTTTGTCAATGTTGGACTATCACTTGATCCAAAAAACAGAGACACAATGCAACAGTTTGCAGGCATATGACATTTTTTTTTCCTATGGGAATTTTAAAATGAAATTAATTTTACTAAATGAAAACTATAAGAACATAAGTCTTCAGAGACAGCACTCTGCCTCACAGTTTACATTACAGTTAAAGCCCACTTCACAATGTGATCAGTTATTTCAAATCAGAATCGCCTGCAGAGTTTGATCTTTGATATTTATTATGGTGTTTAAAACTTTTTTGCTGACATAAGAAGCTGAGAGTTCAGGCAGCGGTCCCATCGGGAGAGGGGAGGGGGAGGGGGGTCTGGAGTGTCCCAGCCCTCTGCATCCAGCTGCTGCGCCGCTCCGCAGCTCAGCGCCACACTCACTATGGCTTTAGCCGCAAGCAGGACCCTCTTGGCGCTATTCCTTACGTTTTGCGCACCTGGATGCGGATGGTCAGGTAAAAGATTTGTTTACTTAATATTTTTGAACAGGTGCACGTTTTGCACTCGTGTGTAATTCAGTTTGATAATTGCTCGGACACTGTTGCTTTCTCCTCTTGTGGTTTATGGATCAAATTTGATTGAAAGTTGTTGCAGGTTATTGATGGAAGCTGTACGTTTTGCAGCGTTAACAGGAAGTTTCTACTCATTAATTTGGATATTATTATTTTTTAATGGAAAGAAAAATATATAATGTCTAAGTGCGCGCGTACATGTGTGCGCGAAGCCTTTAAGATTTCCACAGCTGTTGCAGATGACATTTTTGTGAAAGTTGACATAAAAATGAGATCAATTGTAGCCATTTATCATGCATTAGAATATTTCATTTAGAGTGTAAAGTTCGATTTACAATGTGCACAAAGTGTTAACAGTTACAGCAAATACAGAAGACAGGCTATATTGAATGTAGTTACTTTATGGGGGAACATATGATAGTAGCAGTCATGGAAATATTCCTTAACTCAAACGGCAGATGCAGGAGAAGCTGATCAACTATCAGAATATAAATATTTCTGCACCATTGTGCTTTGTGCTGAGGGGTATCATGCCAAATGGGTGACTAATCTGGCTGAGGGTGGTGATAAATAACTAGCCTGTGAAACTCAGTTTCATGGGAGAAAATAAGTGGGTGCTTACATTTTTTCCCCCTCACACTTTGATGCATGCTTTAAATGTCATATCAATCATGAGTTATTAGACAGGAATGGGTCAAATACCCCTGATAGGATAAAGATGAAAAAGAAAATTGTAATTTCATATATTTGATTTTTTTAATTGCATGTCAGCACTGTCACATCTTTGACAGGCACAGACTACAGCACACATGTTTTAAAAGTTGTTAAGGTTATGTTTGTAAAATCAATTTGGAGGGAAGGAAGCCCAACCTCCAGACAGTGAAAATGTCTAAAATATCAAAAGTGCCATAAAGCCTGGCGACAGTAAGCTGGCCCTTTGGCTTCAGTTTGAAGGCCACGTTACAGTCAGTCTTTTTTTCTCCCTTTTTCTCAAACATACTCAGTCTACTATATTGTCAGTTGATCCATATGCCTCCTTCCTTCTCAACTGTGAGCACTTAGTGCATGATGTCATTGCTTTCTCTGAATATACGCTGTTTGTTATGTTTTTTTTAGTCGTTTTCTTTTCCATCTTGTAGGAAGTATTTTCTGACCATTTTCCCTGCAACACCCTGCTTCGCACATTCACTTATACATACATTCACACCTGGGAGCTACTTAACACAACCACAGTTGACTGCTGCGGGCCACTGAGCAGCTCCACTGGAGCGGCTTGGAGTTAAACGTCCTCCTCTCGGGCATTTTGACAGCAGTGTTTATGGGAGAGGAGAGTGTTACTCATTAACTTTCTCCACTCACATGTCATCAGCTTGTCAGTCTAGAATGTTTCAGAAAAGTGGAAGAAATTGGGCTCTCAGGAATATCTGGACACCTTGACAAGAGCAGCGCAAAAAGAGAACAGAAACATAGAGTATTTAGATAATAGATAATGTCATCTTCTTCCATACAGCAACAGTCCATCAACTCCTGGAAAGAGTGTAGAGTGTTAATGGGACAGAGAGTGAGGGGAAAGAGGGAATCATGTCTTTGCAGGCCAGTGGAATTTAATTTCTCTGCTCCACTTAACATGCTGGAATTCAGCAGAAGCACCCGAGACAGATCTCGAAGAAAATGTTCTGAATTAGGAATGTCATAACTCTGCATCTGGAAAATATGACACTCATTGAGCCATTGCAGATCGAATATTTCAAATATTTTCCACAACACTGTCTTTGGTCACCTGTGACCTGGTATAGCTTGACCCAGTCTCCCCACCCACCTGCCAGTTGGCTGCCTGTCAAACCTGCCCGCGAGGGCTTGTCTCGTGTCATGATGTGAACTCTAGGCGTCATGCCAGATGTTTAAACAAGTACCACCTGGGCCATGAGCACACCTGTCACAGCACACTTCATGTCAGCATACTAAGTGGGTTAATGGAAGAAATAGCATAAACTAACATTGTAAAGATGTCAGTCTTCATCAGTAAAGAGACATTGAATACCTATTTGGAATTGCAAAATATGTATTTTCATTCGGATTGTACTAGCCGGCTTTTATTGGTAAATGTCAAATGTCATACAATATTAAAATGAATGCATATAGCCCTCCCAAGTTAAACAATTACTCACTCCAGGTTGTTGCTTTAAATTAAAGTTGTTCTCAGTCATATTTCCCTTTTAAATTAGGCTTAAGTCATCATTTAAACAATGACAGCATTTAGCATCACAGTTTAGTGATTTATGTGCAAGCGTGCCTATAGGCATGATCTCAGTCTGATGTGTTGGATTTATGACAAAGTTGATTGCTGGGAAGAGTTTACTGAAGGTCAAAGGTCAGAGGACTTAAAGGCTAACAGACGTGCGAACAGTGTTTGTAGCCCCTGGCCAGATCTGACTCATCTAAAGGACATTGGTGATGTTGATCTTCTCTAACTATTTGCAAAAAAAGAAAGTACAAAAGTGTAGAAAATGTCAGACTATAACTTTAGAAGGTTGGTTTATTAAAATAAACAGGAAAACACATTTTATCACTTAGGTGAACTAACACGCAGCATCTCTCAACGGCAACATATCTGTTTTCATATCTGACCAGTCAGTCATGATAATCCACAAAACATGCTGTTAACATTGGACATATTTTTTACAAAGTATTTCCACTGTAAGGTCTCTGAATTGTCCAGTCCCTTTTTACTGCAATGCAATAAACATAATACAAAGTAATAACCTTTTCATTACTGTACATGCCTCCAGGTCCTACAGTTATTTGAGAGAAAACACCAGTTTTTGATGCCATCAGAGCAAATTATGAAGATCTAGTACTTTTGTTTATCACTTCAGTCTTATTCTTAAAAATGTCAAAGACAGGACAGTCTTAGCTCGAAACTGAACTACTACCTTGATAACCTCCACACATACTATCTTACCCACACACACACACACACACACACACACACACACACACACAAACACACACACACACACACACACACACACACACACACACACACACACACACACACACACACACACACACACACACACACACACACACACACACACACACACACACACACACACACATACACACACACACACACACACACACACACACACACACACATACACACACACACACATACACACACACACACACACACACACACACACTCCTTCACCTGTGATCCTGTGTTGATGGGAGTTTGTGGAAGAGGACAGTTATTAGGGGTTAATGGCAAACTCATTGGGGGTGAGCGGGGGGTGAGCATGAGCGCAAGTATTTTCTGGAACAGTTTTACAGGAGTCCTTTGACCTCAGGGCTTACCTGCATATGCTTCTTGTACCAAACTACACATGCATATACACGCGTGTCTGTCTGATTCTCCCTCTTTCATACACACACACACACACACACACACACACACACACACACACACACACACACACCACACACACACACACACACACACACACACACACACACACACACACACACACACACACACACACACTCACACACACACACACACACACACATATATTTTTTATAAAGAAACTGTGACATTATCACCCTCAGGCCTTGCCCTCATTCTTCACATACTTATTCCTTTCCACTGTCTAATCCAATCACACACTTACTGTCTGTCTGTCTGTTAAATGTTATATTATTGACCTGGTTTCCCATGGAGATGCCCTGAAACAAAGCCTACCTCTGATGTTACAACCACTCAGTTGCTTAACTGCTTCCCAAACTGTTTATTCTTGGATGGAAATCAGGCATCTGCTCAGCTTGAAGGTCTGAGTATTGATGTAATCAGAAATATCTGGTTTACCCTTGGATCACACGTTTCCAAAGAGAGCCAAATCCCAGAATGATGTCTGGACAGAGGAGCAGATCGCTTCCTACGTAATACATGGCCTCATTGGAAACAGGGAAGGAGGGATAGAAGTGTGTCCAGACTTGTGTCAGCCACGAACAGACGATAAAATTGACCCCACTGTAACCCTGCATAAATGAGGATAAAATGAGTAAGGATTGCATGTTGTTTTGGAAGAACACTCTCAAACTCATTCATAAACTCTGGTTTGAATCAGTGGTGACACTGAGGAGACAACCATTTAGCAGATACTAAACAACATTGTGGGCCACAGAAGAGTTGCGACCATCTGTAAACGACCGCACGAGGCCTTAGCGGCAAGTTTTTATGAATGTGAGAAATAAAATTGCAGATCCAGCTGGGTGCACACCTGCAGACAACAAGAACTCAGAGCAATGAGGTGATTTTGAGAAGATGCTAAACCAAAACGTCTGCTGTTAACCTTTGGGGAGTGCTGACAGTCCTAAGGAGCAGCTGTTTATGATGTTTTGACAACACTCACAATTATATGTGACAGGGGTGAATAATGAGCATGCAAACAAACCCTACTCTTGTCTTTTTCAAGAAGATCTTCTACATTTGGCTTTATCCCCTCAAATCTTTGAAGCATTTCAACAACTTTTAGTTCTTTCTTTGCCAAGTGCTAAATGTAAGACACCCTTCAGGAGTCAGTGGAGACCAACAATGGGGTCAAATTAGACTTGCAAAGACAGCACTCCAAATTATTATGGACTGTAACTTGTAATGTATATAATTGAAGCACACTATTAATTCAAGTTGGTAACAGCTGTTTCATATTTGTCTTTGTGTCATTTGGTCATTTGCAGCATTTGGTGTTGCAAGTAACATCCAATTTAACTTGTGCTGGTAAAACACATTCAAATCTGTTAGTGGTGTTAATATGGTGTTAATATCACCACTGATTTAGTTAAGATTAATGATTCATGTATGTGAATGTTTTAATTAGTGTTGGTAGCATCCTGATATCAGAGTCTCTAACTGTATAACCATCTTCTAAAAATGGTCCACTGTTTGAGGAACAGAATGACTTGCACATGGATTGATTTGAGGTTTTCTGTATAGTTCATAGGGTCAGGGTTGTAAACTATTAAGTGCTTTTTTTTTTACTATGCATCACATTTTTCCATATGTCCCCAACAGATGTAGAGTCAGCTGAGGTTTCAACATCCATTCAAGCTCTCAGGCACAATGCCATTATTTTGCGTACGAATCAGCTATTTGTAATTTCTCAAATGGTTGTTTGTTGTAATATTTCCTTGTATGGATTTCCTTTTGTGGCATTTTTTCTTCTTGCATAGAAGCTGATTTCATAATTTATCCTGTTTACATTTTCATTGGGGATAAAATCTATATAATTCTCAGTGGTTTCTTCATGGTTACTTTACTTCATGATCTGGGTGTACTGATGGTCTGTTGAATATTTTTGCTGTTGCTTTAGCATGCAAACCAAAGGAAGAGAAAAGAGTTTTGGTCCAAAACACAGCAGTGGTAACTATTTTCTTTGTTTTGTGTACAGTACATCGAGCCAAGAGGGAGACTGAACATTGCTTATTGTCCTGAGCCTTGAGCCATCCAAACAAATCCTCACTCATTTATTTAACCATCAAATGAGTTTGTATTTTTCAGAGCTGCCTTACACGTATGCTTCATCTGAATCAGAGTTACTTTGAATGCCAAGTATAATAAATCCAGGGGGAATTGTTGAGGTGGCCCTGCAGAAAAGATTTATTAACAGCTCAGTGGCGGTTCTAGACCAATTTGACTGGGGGGGCCACTGGGGGGGCAGTTATTTTCTGAGAGGGGCACAATAAATGCAGGACGAAAAAGAGAACTAGACAGTATGAAGTAATTGCGCATAAGAAAACAATGCAATACAGTTACTGGTATTTGTTTCAGTACACTTATTTATTTCAGATATATCTTATAGTTATTACTGTTAGCTTCAGCTTAAGTTATAGTACAATTTTTGCACTAACACCATATCATATTTATGTAAAAAGAAAGGCAATGAACAGTTACATCTCTACTTTAGATCTACAATTACACGGATACAATAGTTTAACTCACCTTCAATTATCGTGGTAGTCTCTCGAAACGTAGGTTGCAATCAGTCTTTCTTGGATGCAACAGCCTCTGATGATCCGAGATGAAAAGTGTTTGTTTTTCGCGCGCTTCAGCCGGACAGTGAAAGTGAGTGCACCGCTCTAATGGGTCCTGAGTGCACCGCTCTAATGGGTCCGACTAGAATGACGAATAACGTTAGTTCTGTCTATTCCGTCATTCAATAAATCGTGTAATAAATCATACATTTTTTTCACTTTTCATTTTTAGGGGGGCCACAGGGGGGTCAGAGGTCAGTGTTAGGGGGGCACTGGCCCCCCCTACCCCTCCCCTAGAACCACCCCTGTAACAGCTTAAACAGTAGACTAACATTTATGTCATAATGTGTAGGGGCAAGAAGCCTTTATGACAGGAGAAATAAACTTTAAATAAACTTTCAAAATAAATGTTTTACAGACACAATTTATCCTGACGTCATTTGTTTTGCAGCAGAGAAGCCCCTACGGTCACATAATGGGAAACAGACATCTGTGGATAAGAGCCTGAGGGAGCGCTGGGAGCCGTCTATTCATCTCGATGGAAGACCTGTGGACCGCTTCGTCATCAGCTCCAACAAACCCACGAGGTCTCATCGCTTCGCTAAAATGGGAAAGGACAGTAGCCCTCATCTAATGGAGGATGTAGGTAAGGCAGAAACACAGAGACAGTCAAAAAAGGAGAGTGTGCGAGCAAGATGTTTGGAAAGAGGGACTTCAAATAATCACAAGTGGACGTTCCTGAGGGACCTGGGGAGTGGTGGCAGTACTGCTCGACAAAAAGTCATTAAGAGGAAAATAAATGGACAGAAAGCAGGAACAAGACATTTGGCTTAAACTATGGAGAGAGCTTTCAGATCCCAGAGTTCTGCACTTTGTCAAAACAAGTGCCAAGAACGAAGAGGGGGAATATAAATCTGGGATGTGTTGTCATCCAAGATTGCCAAAAAGAGCACTGTGGACGTAATTTCCCTGCCTTGCTTTTACACAGAGATTATTTTAGGCTTTAGAAAGACATTATTTTTAATATCGCTTCTTAATTCCTAATCCCTCCTTGTTAAACGGCAGGTTTTTATATTTCTATATTCTGCAGTGTTGACACAGTCTGGCCTGTTTTTTGTCATTATTCCATTTTTGTTTCTCTGTCCCTGGCTTCTAAGAGCCATACTCCATCAGCGGCTCAGAGTCTGCAGCCAACCCTTCCTTTCCACATCCAACCAAACCCAGCTCCACTCCTATAACCCGATGCCTTGTGTTGTGGTCACTTGCTGTGTGTGTGTGTGTGTGTGTGTGTGTGTGTGTGTGTGTGTGTGTGTGTGTGTGTGTGTGTGTGTGTGTGTGTGTGTGTGTGTGTGTGTGTGTGTGTGTGTGTGTGTGTGTGTGTGTGTGCATGTGTGTGTGCAACATAAGTGTGTTTGGTGGCGAGTGTGGTTGGGGAAAGGGTGGTGCCAAGTGTTGAGTCATGCATTGTCTTGTATAGTGTGTCAAATATGCATCTACATCATCCTTTGTGTTTATATGGGTGTGTGTGCCGCCTCGTGCGCGCTGTTGCGGTCTCTCCATGAGTCTCTGGCAACCGAGGAGCACGTCTCAGTGTTGCTTTTCCAGAAATTCCTTGCAGATCGTGTGTTCTTCTCTCAGCAGCATGAGAGCAGCATCAGTCATCATAAATAACACCCTGCTGTTTGCCTCCACATCATTAATGTGTCTGGCCAACCGCTGTTAGAACAACACAAACAGAGAGATGACTTATCAGTAAGGACAGGGTGGGAGGTGGAGACATAAAGAAAAAAACTGAACTTTTTTCCTCACTGACAAGAGGAGAAAGTAGATTACACAAATGTAAAAGCTGACCATAAAAAGCAGAACAACATTTCGAATTGAACTTGTGTTCACTGTACAAATGATTCAGTAAATCAGATGTTCTTCTTTAACTTTGTTATGTTACTTCACGTTTCTTTTCTTGACATCATTCAATAATTTTTGTTTTATTTTTTTAGATCCCGAATGGGTTAATCTGGATGGCTTTGCTGTGTTGAGCGTTGCACCTGTCAGAAACTCATCAGCAGGTAAACCTTATTTAATGTCATCTTAACCAACAATACATGACTCTCAGTAAAAGTCGCACATTTAAAACTGTGTGGTTAAATCCATTAAAAGGGGTTTGCTTGAACCTGCTGCTGTCATCGTGGATATAAAAGGAACCGCCAAATCTAATGTGACGATGAGTCACAGTGCTGTGTTCGTAAGGCTCACTTATTCTGTCCCGTAAAAGTTACTTCCTGGTCTCTGACTCATAGATTCCCATCTATTCGGCTAGGTGTGTTTTTCTGTCGAGTGATTCAAATGTAACATTTATTTTTAAAGTTGTGCCACCTTAACTAATGAATGTCGCTTAAATTATCACATAATTACATGAAGAGTAACTGTGGTGACATTGTTATCAATGCAGTCAAGCGATTCAACATTTTCTTAAATTTGTTTTGACAAAAAACTGTAATTTCTCATTAAGAACTGCTACACACTCTCTCAATTCCCAAAGGTGTGCTCTTTGATTAGCCCTACAGTACCAACCCAGTCTCATGGCATTTCGTGTTCACCAACACGATTTTTAATCTATTGATTCATGTTCACCAACACAATTTTCCCCCTTTTTTTCGTGTTGCACAGCACGATTTTAAAAGCAATGTATTTCTACTGGTAATGTGTTTTGTGCCTGCAGCACGTATTTTTCTCCGGTCGGGTCATGGAGGACCGGAAGCTGTGTGGTTCATAAAAACATGTTCTTACTCAATATCAAGCCACAATTATTGCTTTTATTTTAAATCGTATAATTTCTGACTTTTGTTGCCGTCTGTGAGGAAAATAAATGGGGCTCAGAGCCTCAGGATACTGAAATCTGTATTTTTAAAATCTTTTTTCCTTCTAATTTGTTATTATTTTCAAAATAACACACTGTTATTTACTCACCAATAACACACAATTATCCTTGCTTTTATTTATTGGTTTAATTCCATAATCTCGGGGGGGGGGTTTCCGTCAGGAACTGAATTTCAAAATAAAAATAACCGGAAACAGAGGTAGGAATTTCGAGCAATTACCCAAGATCCTCAGCTATGGTTTAAGCTCGATGATTGGATGTTTTAGCCGCAATGCATGCTGGGATTTGGTGTTTATATTATATGAAATCCGGAAAACATTTTAAAAGAATAAAATAATACTTAATTCCGAGTGCTCTTGCTTTTCTCTTTGAAAGTCATCACATAACGGCATTGTAATACACGGTTCGGCTGCATTGTATATTACAGATCTGCCGTAGTTCTTTATTTATAGAGCCCTGATGAGAAGACCTTTGGAAAAACTGAAGAACTGCCGCCGAAACTGAATACTTGACGTGGATCATAAATATATCAACAATTAAACAACATCTTCAATTTCTCTTCACACAATACATCTCCTTGCAGTATCAACACTAATTCGGCTGACTTTTACATTTGATCTAATTCATAGATAGGTTATATTTACACCATAACGGTGCACAGCTGATATAAAAGGACTTGTAGTTTTTAAAGATATTACTGATTTTCTTTGAATATAAGAATGTAAATACTGAGTCTGAAATAGTATAGCAATATGCTGTAAAATTATGTGAAAGCATGAATAAAACTACACATCTTCAGATGTTGTACATAAATAAGTGTCCTACACTAATAATACAAAGTTATTATGGATGTGTGTACCTTGTGTGCACCGCCTAGTGGTTAAAGCACGTTATTGAATTATTGTTTTTATGTGTTATATTTGATTAAAAAAATATTAAGAGTACATACTTTCATAGGGGGGAAGTAGAAGGTCTGTGATAGAAATATAGAATATAAAAAATCAAGAAGATACTATAAGTGATCTCTACAATAAAACAGTTTAGTGCAGGATGTACAAATATATTAATAGGAGGAGGTGCAAAACAGAAAAACAAATTAACCTTTATTTAAACATTAAATAACAGATTAAGGTCTTCTTTTAAATAAGAAAAAAACTTTGGGGGTATCTATCTGCAGATAAATATTAAGCCTGACAAAGTACTTAACGTCTAATATATTGCTTTCCTGCAATGTTAACTATGTTGAAGCACTTATTTTAACTGATATTATACATATGAATTATACTCTTATGTATGTAGATAGAATAAGAAATGTGCAGAATATGGCAGTTTAATGGTGGAGGTATACACACATATTGATAGATGTCTTGTAATGCGCTGTTGAGGAACCTGTGACCCAAGTTTTTCATTCATTGCATAACTACGCCGTAGTTGTGTATAATATGATATGTAAATAAACCTTTGAAAATATTGAAATCTTGAAAGGGATGTGCAAAATAGCCATAATATACAGTCAGAGAATAACGAGTAATGAATATACTTTATTACTCGTTTCCATTCATGTCAATTGCAGATACATGTGTAGTCTTCTCAAGCACCAACCATCAAATATCTCTCCTGATTGTTGGCACTTGACAATCACCTTACCTGAATTTTACTCAGGTGTAACTAAAGTCTGATTTAAGGGTTGTTTATATTTCACATAATTAATCAGAATCTGCAAAGTGACTCCATGTGTTATGTTTCATGGGGAACTTATGTTTCATGTGGAACTACTTGAGCAGGTCTCCCTTGGATGATGATGATCTCAATGGGATTTATCTGTATAAATAAAGGTTTGAAATGAAATGAAAGTAACTCAAATAAGTGTAGTGGAGTAAAAATACCAGGTTAACCTCTGAATTGTAGTGGAGTAGAATTACAAAGTAACAATGAGCTGTCATGTGGGTATTAATGCTGCGCATTATGGACACAAGCGATTTTCACCCATTTATTCATTATATGTTTTACATTTGATAACACCAATGTGTTTAATACTTGCAACTTCTAATTGTGGGAAAAACGAAAACGGTCAGTAGAGAAGTGCCATAGAGAACATTTTGTGAAACACAATAGCCAGCATGTGTAGTTCTGGGGGGGGCGTTCGATTCCAGTTTTGGATAGTCTGGCGTGGTTTCGTTCCATTTCAAACAGCTGTTTGACGCTCGGCGTAACCTTGGCGCACTGCCACTCCAACTCCAATCCCAGAGTTTGAAGATTAATCACGGGGACTGTAGTCCTAAACGATAGCTGGGGATTATGGGTAGTGTAGTGTCTTCGGCCATCCTAAACTCCTAGAGGCCTACGTCTGTTTCCGGTTATTTTTGTTTTGAAATTCAGTTCCTGACGGACGCCAAAAAAAACCGAGATTATGGAATTAAACCAATAAATAAAAGCAAGAATAATTGTGTGTTATTGTTGAGTAAATAACAGTGTGTTATTTTGAAAAGAATAACAAATTAGAAGGAAAAAAAGATTTAAAAAATACAGATTTCAGTATCCTGAGGCTCTGAGCCCCATTTATTTTCCTCACAGATGGCAACAAAAGTCAGAAATTATACGATTTAAAATAAAAGCAATAATTGTGGCTTGATATTGAGTAAGAACATGTTTTTATGAACCACACAGCTTCCGGTCTTCCACGACTCGACCGGAGAAAAAGACGTGCTGCAGGCACGAAACACATTACCAGTAGAAATACATTGCTTTTAAAATCGTGCTGTGCAACACGAAAAAAAGGGGGAAATCGTGTTGGTGAACATGAATCAATAGATTAAAAATCGTGTTGGTGAACACGAAATGCCATGAGAATGGGTTGACAGTACATACTGTAGGGCTCTATGAACTTATGATGTTATTTTTAAAGATGTTTTGACATAATTCATTAAATAATAGAAGAAAGATATCCATTAGAAGTTTCTGCAGCTCCAATATTGATTTAACGTTGTTCAAGCTCTTTAGAAATAAAAGGTTATTCTTGTTTAAGTGAGGCAGACTTAAGGAATCTTACTATTACACTACATTTTCTGTAATATTTTCTTATGTATTTATTTCTGTGCATTCCTGGGGCATCTGGACATTAAAGCAGGCGTCATGTAAACACTCATGAGCCAACCATAGGGCAAACACAAATAGGTACTCGCGTTCAAACTGTTCCACATGCACAATTTGGTCTTTCCAAACCACTTGACTTGGCATATATTAATGCCGCGGTGAGGAACAGGGAGAAAACCCATTGAGATTCCAGACTGAAAAGATCAGGACCAGCAATTGAACCGAGGACCTTCTTGCTGTGAGGCGACACAGCTAACCACCGAACCACTGTGCTGCTCTGGAGTTTCAGTTCTATTTGTTTAAAGCAGAGCTGCTCTGGAGACACAGCTAATCATATTTGTTGAGGTTAACCTCAGTGAATGGAGCTAAAGACCCACTGTGTTTCTGGCAAAGTAATCCTAGCGAAGCGGAAGGGGAGAATCAAGATGGTAAAAAGCCTGCAAGCACACTTCACACGTTTTGTAATAGCTAAAGTTATCGAGCTAGCTACCGGCTCATTTTCATGATCCTAGGTAATATTACAAGTCTTATACTAACTGAAAGACTAGTAAAATAATGAATAACTGCAAATTAATACACGGGCAGTGTTTTTCTTTTGTTACTGTCATAATGCTATAAACGTAGCTTTATCGGTTTATTCTTTTGGATACTAGTGGTATTATATGTATATGTATTCAACCCTGACTTTGAATTGATCTTCAAGACCAGCGCTTTTGCATATCCTTTTTTACTTCTAAAAGTCAGACTGGACAATATGGCAAACACTTTTTTCCAGGCATTTTGTATTAAGCCATTATATGCAGTAAACATGTAATACATGTCTGTCTCCATTATTTGTTTAAATGAACAACACACTTCAACATATGACAATATTTTAACAATCCGTTTATGAGCCAACAATGCTGAACATTGACAGCTGTTATAAAGCTACCAAACCAAATGCCAACTCAGAAATGTTATCAAACGTTAGCAGACGTTATCTTTAAGGTTAGCTTATAAACCCAGTTTACAAATCAAGTTGTTTAAACAGTACTGTTCATTCATGAAAGAAGGTAAATGATAAATGAAGCCACTGAGCATACTGTAAGTGATGTATATTGATATAGAGTTATTGCCACTGTCTTTGTTAGTTGGGACTAATTGAGTATTTCTGCCTCCAGGAAAGTTCTGCCACATTGTTTGTATACATTAAGCTGTGGCTAAACTGAGAAATGTAAGCAATCCTAACCATTTATGTTTGCAAAGTTTAGACTTGCCTGTGAAGTTGGGTAAATGTCACAGACAGTGGAAAAAACGTTGCTTTATACAGTTTCTGTCGAGGGATTGAGTCAGCACTCAACAGTATCATTCTTCAGTATCAGTCTGAACACACTGAGGAGGGTCTCCGCTCTATCAGTGGTATGTCTGTCTGCCTCACAGCACCTCGGACCATCCAGCTTCCAGGAAAAAACAGAAAGGATTTGGCAAATGAGAGTACTGAGTCAATGGTTTAGTGGTCCGCGGCGTGATGACCCGGGCCAAAATATGCACTGCGACAGCTTTCCAGAGAGAGAAAAGAGGAAGGGAAAGGAGATTTAGGCTGATTGAAACCAAATGTTTTATTTATTTTTTGCCAACGAGAGAAACTTGTGTAGGTACATATAAGACAGAGAATTGTCCTATGTTATTGTTATGGTTATTGTTAACAGTGATGCCTCAAAAGCATCTAAGTGGTAGGACAGTGATAGCTTTGATGATTGATGAAAAAAATGTAAGTTTTTGATTTGTAGTGAATGAGATAAAACAGGCAACCACACTGGTGTAATCATGATAAGTTTAACTGGCTCCTGTCTAAATTCATTTTCTTGAAATGACACAGAGCAGATTATCCACTTGTGCAGGTGCGGGATGAGGTTGGAGAGGAGGATTTGAAGACGGAAAAGCAACATCAAAGAGAAAGAGAGATGTGTTGCGGTATTAAACAGCAAATTGTCCAGATCTACGAAGGAGGAGAGATCTTCTCAGCTGTGCTGGCAGCAGGGCACAGTGAGGATTTAGCGAGACACTTTGAGACACTAATGGAGCACTCCAACAAACAGCCTTTCTTGTGTGCTTTTGTACTCCCCTTCACATCCTCTCTGTCTCATTTGTGTTTCCTCACATATACAAAGTGTCACAGAAGAAGCCCACCAGCAGTAAAACTCTGCTTGTCTCTCTTTTCAAACCCTTTAGCTAAAGAAAACTTTTTGGGCGTGGTGGCCTCGCTTGGAAAATTATTCACAGTTGGCAAACGTACTGTTAGTTGAAAGGGGATATCATTCATCATATCATTATATTGTCCTTATAACCACTTTGAATTTCATCAAATGCACTTTCCAACATCAGATGACTTGTCAGTACGCACACAGCTGTGCATGCAGCTATGCTGATGGGAATCAGGGCTGATACTTCTTCATCTGACAGTAATTATGAGTAACGGATGAAGGAGGTATAGAGGGAGGAGGGGAGAGAAAGAAGAGTATTTTAGTTTTGTAGCCAATGCTATCTCTCAGCACCGCAGCCAAATGAGGCGGAATGTCTGGCAGTCTGAGTCCATGTCTGAGTCGTTTTCCAAGATGGAGTTACAACTAGGGTGGGATTGAAAGCAGGACTTCAGGAGTTGGAGCAGACGACATGTTGAGGACGTGGTGCGGTTCCATGGCATGTCCTGTTTGTGACAAGTGGCCATGTTAAGTGACAGTGTTGGATACAAGTGACATGTAATTATGTGTTTATCACTTAGTGGTCGTGTCTTGAGTGTAGCAATTAAGTACAATGATTTTTCGTGGCGGTTAGTTTCAACAAGGCCTAAAAGCCAAATCAAGAGCAGATTATGAATGAAGTATTGGGTCATAAATGTTCTTCGGTGCACTCTAACTTTTCCCTACCTTTTCGTCCCACTAACAGGTCCGGTCAGGTCTCTGCAAACTGAGACATCCTTGGTACAGCGGCCCACCAGGGTGAACAGAACAGCCCACCCATCAGGCGTTTCCAATGCCAGGACACACAGGAGGGCCCCTCAGTCCTCCTCAGGGTCCAGGCAGCCTGAGAGGGCTTTGGCAAGAGCCCCCCCGCTGGAAAGGAGACGCCAACACCACACCAAGCCTCAATCTGACCAGAGAAACCGAAACAAAGCCAAACTAAGTAAGAGGACTCACATTTTACAATTGTAACCACCAGATTAAAGGGGCAAAGCTTTCAGTTCAAGTACAATATGATGTTTAAAGTAATGTTAGCCATTTTTATAATGAAAATAGGCAAATGTGTATATTTAGTTTGTATTATTTTAGTTTCCATAGTGTAAACCCTGGCCGTGCCTGGTATCCCTTTCTATTCATAGCCTCTGAGTCCGTTCATGTGGTGTCACTGCAGGCACAGAAACCCATGGGACGGAGCGCACCTGCCAACAGAGCAATCGCAACCAAAACAACCAAACCAGGTATTATTCTTGAGAATGATCTGGCTTCTTTGCACTTTATATGTATCAAAATAGCTCATCAGCACATCTTTGGTAGACATGTTAGCCTATGAGAAACAAACGGTTTTTCTCTACCTCTTTGTGTGTTTTCCAGAGCCGCCAGAGTATGAGGCACGGGACATCGGTGTCAGGGTAATGTCCCCTCAGTCGGTCCTCATCTCATGGGTGGATCCTGCTGTTGAGATGGGGAAGGTCGGCCCAGAGGATATCAGGTAAGATCTGTGTCACATCTCTCTGCCCTTGGCCTGGTCCTGAACACCACTAAAACCAAGATCATGTGGCTTGGCCGCAGTGGTGCCTCCCAAACTGGCACTATTGTGACCGCCGATGGCCGGGACCTCGAAATAGTTAAATCTTATAAATACCTTGGATTTTGGATTGACAGTAATCTGTCATTCTCAGAACATCTCTCCAAAATTCAGACCAAGGTTAAAGCTAGACTCAGTTTTCTATATAGGAATCGCTCCTCATTCACTTCATCTGCTAAACTCTCTCTGGTCCAGATGACTGTCCTTCCTCTGTTCGACTACGGCGATACCATCTACCGCTCGGCGTGTAAAGGAGCTCTCGATCATTTAGACGTTCTGTATCACTCCGCCATCCGCTTCGCCACCAATGCCCCCTAGGACACACCACTGTGATCTGTACTCTCTGGCTAACTGGCCCTCTCTTGAGACCAGGCGCAACATCCACTGGCTGATGTTTGTTTACAAAACACTCCTGGGGCCTCACCCCCTTCTACCTCACACAATTACTGAAAATCCGCCCACCCCCGACGCACAACACCCGGTCAGCTACAAACATCCTGCTAAAGATCCCCCAAAGCTGTCTTTTTGTTTTCTTCCTCCCAACCCCCATCTCCTCAGGAAGCCTTTTGCCTCCTGCCAGGTCATCATTGAAAATAAGAATTTGTTCTTAATTGATTTTCCTGGCTAAATAAAGGTTCTACTACTACCTACTACTACTACTACTACTACTACTACTACTACTACTACTACTACTACTACTACTACTACTACTACTACTACTACTACTACTACTACTACTACTACTACTCTACTACTACTACTACTACTACTACTACTACTACTACTACTACTACTACTACTACTACTACTACTACTACTACTACTACTACTACTACTACTACTACTACTACTACTACTACTACTACTACTACTACTACTACTACTTCTACTACTACTACTACTACTACTACTACTACTACTACTACTACTATTACTACTACTTCTACAACTACTACTACTACTACTACTACTACTTCTACTACTACTACTACTACTACTGTGAAATAATGTGAAATAAAGACAAAGACTGCAATGAAACATCCATATTTTCTCTCTTAATCCAGATCCTACACAATAAAGTACAGAGAGAAGGGTGAGTCGGCACGCTGGGAGTACAAGGACAGCACCCAGAGGAGGATGCTGATAGACACCCTGTCTGCTGACGGCATGTACGAGTTCTCTGTCAGAATCTCTCAGGGAGACAATCATGGAAAGTGGAGTGTCTCCGTCTTTCAGAGAACCCCTGAGTCAGGTACGCACATGTTGCCGATGCCTGCTGAGAATTGCTTATTGAATATCATTGTGGCGGTAGCAATGTAGGAAAAGTGATGTGAAGTGAGTCCAGAGGAATAGCTAGAGAGAGCCAAAACCCTGCATTTTTCAAAGCATATAAAAATATAGAATTTATTCTTGCAGAGAAGAATTCAGTCCTGCATACCTCAATGTCAGTTAGCTCTTTTTCTTCTTATATCATCATACCACACTTCATCACATTCACTGCCTATAACCCCCAATGATATTTGATTCCTGCTTTGGCTGCAGCTCTGTCATGATTGCAGCTTTTATCCCGTGTCATAGCAGCTCCTGAGCTGCAGTTCATTGGAATGTTAACATTTACTGCCTGGCCCGGAGCGCAGATATCCATCTGCAGTTACCATACATGATCTCAAGGGGAGGCTCCTCACAATGTATGGCAGCAGTGCTTCCTTCAGTTGAAACCTCTTGGCACAAACTCGCTGTTTTTACATTCTTTAAGCAGCAATTTCCTCACCCTGCTCCCTCTGTGCTGCTTCTGATTTCTTTCCTGCTGCTGCCCCCCCTCCCCCCCTCACTGCTGTCTCTCCCATTCACTTGTTTTATTTTCTTCTCACTTACTAGCTCCATCTGGGCCACCGGAGAACTTCGAGGTCAAGCCACTTAGAGGGAAAGGAACTGCTGTCATAGCAACATGGGATCCACCTGAAGAACCCAATGGGAGGATAAGAGGTGAGGCAATGAGGAATTATTGAATCCCTGATGGCTAACAAATCAGTTTAGAAAATCCTTGGTTTTTTTTTTATTTTGAGTGCCCGCTTTATGAGTGCTCTCCACTGGTTGGGATATTTGGTACTGACTGTCAATGTTAGTGCTGTAATCAGATAAGAACACACACTATTCAGAAAGCAGGTCACAGGACACCTTGATGCATAATATGTATTGTACAATAATAAATAATTACTACAATGTTATAGTGGTAATATAGTAATGTTCAAACTACCTCCCTTCAGTCTTTTTC
This sequence comes from Gymnodraco acuticeps, assembly GCF_902827175.1. Lineage (NCBI taxonomy): Eukaryota > Metazoa > Chordata > Actinopteri > Perciformes > Bathydraconidae > Gymnodraco > Gymnodraco acuticeps. The sequence goes on from NW_022989815.1 coordinate 647,073, forward strand.
TTAACAGTTATTCATGCTCTACCTCCACACAGAGTACATCATGTCTTATGCTCCTGCTATGAAGCCATTTGGAATGAAAAGTGTGACGTATGGTAGCAGCACCTCCACAGCCACTGTAGATGGCCTCACACCGGGAGAACGGTACATCTTCAAGATCAGAGCCACCAACAGGAGGGGCCAGGGCCCCCAGAGCAAAATGCTCAGTGTTGTCATGCCAGGATGTAAGCACAGTCGACTTTACACAATATGAGTGTGCATGTATGCTTCAAAATGTGTATTATTCCTAAACTTACAACAACCTTTGTCTACTGCCAGCCAGCAGCGGGGCCTCGTCATCCTCAAAAACCAAAGACAGCCGCAGGACTAGCCACACTCCTTCCAAACAGGATACAGACCATGAGGAATCGGATCTCCAAACAACAGAGGCGCCAGAAGAACCAACAACAAAAACCCCTCAGCCACGGCCTGCTGCACCTGTCAGGCGTGGACGTCCCCTCTCCCAGTCACGCTCCTATCAAAGCATCTTGTCCTCTGTAAGGGGGTCTGACAAGAACAGAGGGTCATCCAGAGGAAGAGTTCAAGATAAAGTAGAGAAAGAAGAGGAGAAAGTACCCACAACGCCTACTCCAGTAAAAGAGACGACAACCATAGAGGTTGTACCAGAGACCAACGTCCCAGACAATGATGCTTCCCCTGAATTTGAAGAAGAATTAGTATATGATGAAGAGGTTCTAACTACAGTGACCCCCAGCCTCAAAGTTTCGACGCCCTCTCCAACTAAACCTCGTCCACGTCCACAGCCCAGAAGGCCCATCAAGATCCGGGTCCATCAGAAACCAGGATCCAAGGCCGCTTCATCCTCTTCTTCTTCTTCATCTCCCTCATCTTCTGGTACTTCTTCCTCCTCTTCAGCATCATCCTCACCTTCTTCAACCTCATTATCCTCATCTTCACGTATTCAAGAGTCGGCTGCCAGTAGAAAGGACTACGTGGCTTCAGCATACCCAGAGAGCAAAGACACCTTTGATAAACCGATCCTAACACATACAAAACCATCATCTACGGTTTTAAAAGAGACAAATCCACAGCAGACCGGGGCCACATCTGTCGGTAGAGGTTCAGCTTCAGCGGGGCGCCCCAATGGGTCTGGTTTTGGCTCTAGATATGGTTTCAGTCGGAGAAATCCTGGGATTTTGTTTAGAGGAAATTCATCTCGAATGCTGAATGGTAACAAACCTGCCATCACCTCACAGATGAATTTACCAAACAGGACTTCAAACACACGCAGTTCAGCATCACAGTCGACTTTACCAGACAGGACTCAAAACCACGGAACAAGACATACTTTAAATTCAGCCACATCCAGGTCCCCTTCAGGAAGTGGAACCCACAGCCAGGCTACATCAGACACATATAATGTTGACAAATCACAGTCATCATCAGGGTCCAAGCCTGAAGGCTCTACAATTTCCCAGAGCTCAGGCAGCAATCCATCCACTTCACATAGCAGTCCAGACATCCCATCCAACACAGACAGCGCCGGCTCGTCTCAGTCAACTTCACACCGAGGATCTCATAGAGGATCTCACAGCCCTGCAACTCTACCAAAAACACAGAGCTCACACACATCACCTGAGCGAGATACAACATACAACAATGGAAATGATGACGGTGATGACAAAAACACAGACGCGGAATTAACCAAAGTTGAAGAACCGACTTCAAGCTCTAAACCACAACCCACAGTGGAGGTGAGACGGGAGGAGGAAAGAAAGGAGGATAGCAGTAATGGGAAACCTGTGGTTCCTCATACCAGAATGAACCCCTCATTTGCTGAAAGGTTTCCCAGGATAAAGAACCGTTACCCAGGCAGGTTTGGTCAAGGGACGAGAGCTTCATCTTCCAGGCAGGAAGGTAGACCCATCTCCACCAGGACGTCATCTTCAGTCGGGGCCGGCAGACCCCTCTCGAGGGGGGTACCCACTAGGGTCTCAGGGGCTACAGGTGCTGCCGGTGTATCAACAATACAGGAGACAAGTGCAGATCTAGGGAAGCAGGACTCCCTAAAGAACGGAGTAGGGGAAAGTTCTGTAAAGCCTCCTTTGACCAATCACAATACAGTATCTAGTGATTCTAGAAACCCAACTACCTCATCCTCTTCATCATCTTCCTCTGGGGCAGCCACTTCTTCTAACTCTGAATCCCTTCATTCCTCAGGTGGACATAGAGACTCAAGTGTGCCCGTCCATAGGGAAACTTCAGATAGTAATGATCAGAATGAGGATTATCTTGATGAAAGGAGTAGAGAATTAAGTAGAAACAATGATAAAGTTGCAGATCCTACAGCGGCCCAAAGGAATCCTACTTTACCTTCAGCAAACAGAAACTTGGAGGACAATGAGAGTGTGGATACAAGGGAAACTGCTTCCAGGACAAGACCTAGTTTACCAGCGAGAAGTGCTTTACCTTATCGCCGTCCTGGGATGGGGGGCAACGGGAGGGTCCGCTCTTCTCTGCTTGCTAACAGGCCGTTCAGAGCACAGAACTCAAGGCTCGGTTCTTCAAAATCTGATGGCTCCTCAACATCATCTGATGCCGCTTCTTCCTCAAATATGCCCCAGCCAGTTTTGACCTCGGATCGTGACGTTGCCAGTGGCAATACTGTGACAAAGACAGGGGGATTAATTGGAGGCAACTCCCAGTCTACATCGTCGTCCTCGGCATCTTCATCATCATCTATAGACAGGTCTAGCGGCCAGAGGGGTCGGTCTAGCTATTCCATCGTTAGAGGGAAACTACCCAATGGAGGACAAGTCAATGGAAACGGTAATGTCGATTGATATAATGCATGACTTCCTGCCACCTTTCTATATATGAAAAGGTGCAAGGATTTGCAAAAAAGTTAATTATAATATGTATATGTGTTATAATCTCAGCGGTAAATCATTGAATACTTATCTTAAATTGTATTATTGTAAGGTAAAAATGGACGACCCAATCTGATAGCAACAAGTGATAAAGAGACCCCCACTTCTCATGGAACCAACAAGGCTGTTGGTCAAAGGTTTATCACAGGACCTGACGGATCCAAATGGGTAACTATGTTTCTTACATTACAAACTCATAACTTTGAAATGCCACATGTTGACTGGATCTATTTTAAAGAGTAGTGAATAGTACAATAACTATTGTCTATCTCTAATCTCTTAAGGATGAGGCAAGAGTTCAGATTTTTCTATATAGGTTGCTGTAAAGATTAAGCAAATATTTGTGTTTCTCCAGGTGGTGGACTTGGAGCGAGGAGTTCTTATGAACCAGGAGGGACAAGTTCTCCAGGACTCACAGGGTAAACCTAAGAGAGTGGTGCTTGGAGAGGACGGACAAACAATCTTTGGTAATATGCTTCAGTCAATATTTACATTATATTTAAACACACGGTATACAGCTTTGATATGTATAAGAATATGTGCTTTAATCGTTCAAGACAAGTAATAAATATGCTGTTAACCCATCTCCTTTCTTCTCACTCCACCAGACCACCTGGGCAGCCCCCTGGTAAACCAGGAAGGCATGGCTCTGTTTGGCCACGGCCGGGACAGTCAACCTGTGGTCAACCCAAAAGACAAGATCCTCATGGTTGGAGGGAAACCTTTACTTGGCTTGGACCGTCATCACCACAGAACAACCACCACCACCAAAGCCACCACAACCAGGGCTACTACCACCACCACCACACCTGAACCCACCACCACTGAATGGATCATAGAGTCTACCACGGCACCACTTTACCCAACCTGTCCACCTGGTACCTTCTCCAAAACAGATGAGTACGGTTACCCACTGCTGGATCCAGAAGGAATATTGGACTGTTATCCAGAAGGTGAGACTGAAAGACACTAAATTAATTATAATACAATGCAGACAGCACTTTTAAAGATGGATTTAAATAAAGATTAATGCTTAAGGAATGAAAATACTGCAGTGCCTCGACTGCTTTGTAAATAGCTTTCCCACAAAACTGTAATCAAGTTCAGAAAAGTATTTTAAAACCAGAATAGTGAACATAAATAATTATGACTTCAATGAATATCTCAGTTGTACTGTTTGTTAAACCCATCGAGGCCAAGGCCAAGAGTGTTTCCTGTCTGTTCCTTACAGAGCACTATAACTCTGTAACAGTGTGTGCTAACTGTTTGATCTGGTCAGCGTGTGTGTGTGTGTATGTATGTGTGTAGATGTGTGTGTGTGTCTATGTGAGACCACAGAAACCACATGTAAGTCTCCACATCTGAGGCCTGGCTGTGGTCAGAGTGCTGCTGATTTCAAACACACTACGAGCTGTCAGTTGAACGTTGCTATAAGTCATTTCATTTCATTTCAAACCTTTATTTAACGAGATTGGTCCCATTGAGATCATAGATCTCTTTTTCAAGGGAGACCTGCAGCATATAGGTTCCACATGAAACATAAAACAATAAAGGACATTATACATTATATTTACAGGATACATTTACATAGTTATAGACATTTACAAGTGCCCATAATAAAAAATAATAATAAAGTGTTATTGCACAAAGACAATGAATGAAGCATACACACATTCATGACCACACAAAGCATGGCTATTATAGTTATTACAGCACATATGGTGGGGGATTTAAAAATCATTAAACTAAACCAAGTCTATACCCTCTAAAAACAAATGCCTTGGCTCAACAAAGAAAATCAACGCAACAGTTTGCATCAATGTTTATTGAGTTAAGACAACTTCTAATGAAATTGTCTTAAAGCAACAAAGTTATTTGAGTTAGGGGAGAAGGCTTTTCCTCTACAATCAGAGGTGTTTTTAATTACCACTTACTTAATAATTGGTAGCATAAACACAAGTTTTGAAGTTGATTATTCAAAAGATTAAGTTGTTCCGGCTTGTTTTACCGTATGATTTAAAAGGAATTTTAAGTTTTATGTACTTAATTACCCTCATTCGGGATACAAGTTTTTAGGTTGATTTCTCAGCAGAAGCCACTTTTCAAATTTTACACAATCCTTTTCCCATGCCATTGCTGTTAACACCTATCCATGCTGAACATTGCTAAGATATTATTGATTGGGGTGTGGCCAAAAGTGCAATATGCTTCGAAATGTAACTGACAGAAGGCAGTGCTTTTGTCCTGTGTTTTTACACTGTGCCCATGGATTTTATTTTATTTCAAGATTTTTAATTACGTCGCTAAACTCCTTGAAAAGGTCCTCTTCCTTTTCTCCAAGGTACACGACAAGGCAGCGGATGGCTATAGTTCTCTGCGTACTTCAATTGTATTGTGCTATTTTTGAAAAAGGAAAAAAAGAGAAATTACCTAAATTAATATATTCTGAATGGGTGACTGCCAACAACTTGCATTTCAATGACAACTCTAAATAACGATCCTACCTCAAGAACCATGTCCTTGATCTGCTTCACGAGATTCATTTTTAATAAAAAGCGATATCACAATAGTAACCAAAGTATTTTTACTCTCACAGTAGCCTCTACTACTTTGTATCCTCTCACAGAACTATTCACAGTTCAAAGGCTGCTAATTTTGGTCAAACAGCAATTTGCCCATACAGTGCAACTACAAGGCTATCTACTGTATTTGAATGACAAAATATGACACTCATCTTAAAATGTCCTTTGTATATTTCTATTTGTCTTAACTGTGGGAACTTGTCCAGGCATGTTAAGTGGGAGTGGACTTGAAATCCTTAACTCAAGGTGTAGAACAATTAAGTTATCAAGCCAATTGCATTACTTACTACAACTTGAATTTATTTTTAATTCAATTAACGCGGAAATCAGAGTTCAAATTACACACAATATTAAGTTGATGTAATTACCAACATTATTACGTCAACACAACTTATAAATTAATGTTTGCAACTTAAAATGTTTATCGAAATCAATTAACTCACATTTTTATCTTGCAACCATGCATTTCATTAAGTGGAGGTGAAAGGTCGCCTGAATTCGTTTTTAGAGTGTAGGTTCAGAGTTGTAGATTTGCAATCAACCAAAACACTAAAAAGAAACTTTGATTTTTTTATATAAAAGTATACCATAAAGACAAATATAACTGTGGGCGTAGAACTGCCGCTGTTTATTGCATTGCATGAACTTTAAGTGTATCATAAACGTACAAATTATGGTCCATATTAGTTCGTTTTTATTATTATAAATAATAAGACAAAGTTTGAAAAGGCTGCTTTAGCTATGTGAACATTTGGAGGAACTCATTTAATATTGTGGTTCTAATGAAATCTTGCCAAGTCATAAATACATTTTTAGTGTGTGTTTCCCTACACATATTTATTTTTGTTTGCGAGAGAACCATTGATTTATATCTTCAGTGTTGTTTCTGAGACATTGTTATCCTAATAAAAACGGATAAAGTCCCATGGAAAGTCTTATTATACTGTACAAACATCTCGTTATACTACAGAAAATTCTCATAATATTGTCCAAATGTTAATGTTGTGATGACACACCGTATTAAAGTAAACGTTGCCCACTGTTACAAAATATTATGATAATGATTTTTTTCCCACTGTTGCAGCTCAGTGCTCATTATTAGTCCTGCTGTTATATGAACAAGCTCAAATATAAACTGCGACGGCTAGAATTGTTTTTCCTTGTAAGGTCTTAAATAGAGAAAGTGGGGCCAAAAGGGAATTTGCAACACAAGATCAAAATGATACTGGTACTGGAATATGTATGTATGTTGGTGTGTGGATGTATGGGTGTGAGTCTATGTGTGTGCCAGATCAGAAATGTGTACATGGTCATGTGATGCTACAGCTTGTTCTACTTTTCTGACAGAGGAATCCTCAGGAATGGAAATGGACCACATGGTTACATTAACCATGGTGCCTGATGCTTTAGCTCTTGAGAAAGGTATTGGCTGAGTTTGGCTTCCCACCGACTTTCCGCCACTGGGCCGGGGTTTCCTGAACGGCACTATATGCACCTTGTTTGATGACCGCGTACCGCACTGCTTGTTTATTGCTTATCTGTCTGTGGGTGTGTTTGCTAGCTCTTCCTGTCTTCCTCTCTGCCTTGCCTGTGGTCGTCACTTTCTTTCTCCTCTTGTACGTTTGTTTGGCTTGGTTTTTGTTTTATGGCTTGGCTTTTGGATACTTTCCATTATGGCCTGTTTTAAATCACTTTTATTCCAGAAACTGGACCATGTAACTGCATTACTAAGCTGAACTGAATGTTTTGGTTAATGATTGACTGCAATTTATTTGCTGTTCTTAAAGTTGCTTTGTATTGTAATAGATAAACCCTGGCTTTGTTCAAACACGAGCTGAATGGTAAACTGCAGGGTTTAGTTGATGAGAGCTTTAGTCATGATTTCACCACAGGTGTTTGGATTCTCTTAGAAATTCTGTTGCATGTGAGCACAATTTCATATTTTCTTTCTTTTCAGGGGGTTGGCTTGAAAAGATACATTGAGCATTACAATATTTTCTTAGCATTTCCCTGCCATGGCTCAAGGCTGGGTGCATGTGTTTGGACCATGATGTAATGCCAAGGCCCGCTGATGCGGCACGGGGGGAAAAAAACAGTGATGAAAGCAGAAGGAACTAATTGGATTCCTCTCACTGGATCACTTCACATTTGTCAGCCTTGGAGACTTGTGAAATGGTCACATGGAAAATATGGGTAGCAAAACATTACTTATGAATACAGCATGGGGTGGTAGGGGGAAAAAAGGGGTTACTGAAAGTGAGCTCACACATCTGCCCACTAATCAATTTGACACTCTTATTCCGTAGATCATGGTACCAACTAGGGAGGATTAATTAAACACAGCAGCAGGTTATTGAGTTAGCATGTAAATAATTGAAATCTTCTTTGATTAAAAGCTCACTAACATGTGTTGTTGCCAGATGAGTTTCTTGTCCAGACCACCCTGCCGTCCACAACAACAACTACCACAGAGATCCCCACTCCAGAGCCAGACACCAGACCATCGAACCACGGCCCGTCGTCAGAGTTTGACCTCAGTGGGAAGAAGAGATTCACAGGTACTTCAACACAGAAACCACAGTGTTACTCTAACACAAATGCCCTTAAAGGTCCCCTATTATACAGTTTTTTATCAATATATTATAGGTCTCAGATATATATAAAACATGTCTCTGAAGTGTTTGGCTCCAAATACCAACAGATAATGCATGGTAGCATCCCATAAACCCCTCTGTTTCAGCCCTGTTTCAAAAGTGCTGATTCTGGGTCTGTTACTTTAGATGAAAATAAGGAGCCCCTCCCCACGCCCCTCTGAGAGATATGTGGTTAAAACAAACCCAATGGTGCTCTAGGAGGAGATGCCGGTGATAAGGGGGGGGGGGTTACCTTGGTTGGTGATTGGCTAATGGTTACACAAGCCAAAAAACGTTATGACATCATAAAGTGGCCAAATCTGATCAGCTCATTTTCAGACAGGTTTTTATATAAATGGATCAGGACAAAAAGTGAGAGAATCTTTTTTCCTGAAACTTTCAGAATCTCTTTACACAGAGGGGACACATGTTGATGTGTAAAATACATGAAAAAGTGGATTTTGCATAATAGGCAACCTTTAACTCACTAGCTTTTCGTTACACAATTTTAACATACTATAATCTCTTCCAGAGCTTAGCTTTGAGTTTCTCCTGCAGCTCGAGTCTCATATTTCAGGTTAAACATGATATTTCCAATCTTTTTAAAGGACTTTCATCTCCCTCAGACAGATATACAGCTAATGTGTGAAAAGCAACGCTTCGCTCAGAGATGATGCGTTTCTCTATACTTAAGCTTTGAGAATGTGGTTTGTAAACACATTTTTATTAGGCATATTGGATCGCCTTTATGAAAAAAAAGTCATCTCCAGCACTCCATGTTTTTTGTGTCCCTGTTTGGGACTGGTTTGATGAATGTGTGGCTGTGCTGTAAATAATGATGGCTGATGGGAGTTCTGTCTTGTTTCTTTGGGAGGAATAAAAATGGACCTCTATCTTGGCTTTCTTGGAATTACCTCGTAAATCTAGGGCCCTCTAAGACTTTACAGTATCCATCGGCCAAAAAAAAGGAAACACTTACAAACACTTAAATGTAGCATGAGTTATTTTTCTCATTCATATATCATAATGTAGCGAATTGCAGCTATAGTAAAGCACTAAATCACTGATCTGTGAAATATATATATATATATATATGAGAATCAACGGGAATACGTTTATCCATCTAATAGTTGATTTTAATGGGTCGCTTCCATCTGTAATTGGATCATATCATAGAGTTCACGGAGGACACATTGCTCAGGGTGTAGAGACGTGATCTCAGTAAACTTTGGCCCCATGTTTTCATTTTACTGTTCCTATGTGCTTATTTTGGCGTCTCATAATCACCTCATCTAGTTGCACAAACAGACCGCATTATTCTCTTGACAGATACAAAAACAGCCTCTACATGACTTCAACCTCATAAAAACAACTTAATGTCAGAGGTCCTTTCAATAATGCTTTGTTTAATGACGGTACTTTTTGTGATGTTTTCATCTGTTGGAATAACAATTGTGAAGACATTGTATCAGACTTGAATATTACAAGCATTTACAGACAAATACTTGTAAGTACTCAATGTTTAGCTTCTGAAGATGTATTTCTATTCAGTTAGACCATGATCAGTTATTAGGGATATACAGTTAATACAGTTTGAGACTGTTTTAGGAATAAACCTGTCTTTTACTATATTGTTAAGTCAGCCGTAGCCTAGCAATAATAGCTACAATATAAAGAGTTCTGTCAACATGTGTCAAAAAAAAACTGCAGAAACCTAATATTGCACATACGCATATTGGGATCTGTAAAGAGACAGATTACAAAAGCAATGTTCAAAATAAACACAGCGAAAGCCAATATATTGGGACTTTTATTACTTAGCAAGTGTCAAAAGTACTGGATGCTACACTTCCCATAATGCAACTCAAGCCAAGATGAATGAAAGATGAAGCATGAGTTTTAAGACGTAACAAAAATCCTTCCAAAGTCTTTACGGAATGTGTGGAACTTCCCATGGGAGCAATTTGACTTTGAGATATAAAGTAGTCGGAGTGTCAAATATTGCACCTATTAGAGCCAATTCTAATAAAAAACTATCGCTGTAATTTAGTGCCATTAGTTGCCATGCTAGTCTAACTATGTGGATAAAACTGAGTAATTGCTTTAGTATTATCCATTGACAATTTGATGCAGTTTGTCAGTGTTATATTGATCCATTGGGACAAGTACATGGCGCACCATCTATCTTGGTAAACAACGGCTCTCTTGTGATCACCTCACAGCGCCATCTGAAAACTATTACTCTTCCTGAGATAAAAACAGGTATTGGAAATCATAAAAGTTAGGGGTGCTGACCTCAGTATACAGAGAGAAGGCTTTTTTGGCTCGATGTGGAGACATCCTCTTCCCTATTTATTAGTTTAATATATTCTAGCTTCACATTCAGCAGTCTGCCAGTCTACTGACACGCTTTGCATTAACTGTTTGTCTGAGACTTCCCTTTGGTCTCGTTATCTATCCAGGGATGGTTTGGATGAATCTAGCCTCAGGCAAAACGTGGGACAAAAAGTACAAACTAATAATTATTAGCAGTTGCTTGAATCTGCCTTACAGTAAGATCCAGATGGATGGAGTTTGCCACATGACTACCAGGACGTTTAGACTATGAAAATACTTCCTTATGCCTTACTAGACTGATATTAGAGTTGACACTATGTGAACTGTCCAAATACTGTTTCCCAGTGTCATTTGATCCATGTCTGGCTCACAGTGTTTTGGATTTCGTTTTTCAACAAGCAGAAGAAGATAGACAGAAGGACACATGAACAGAGCACAACATCTGGATCTTCTGTGTGTCTGAGCCAGTGCTGATCCTGGACATGTGGATGCTGTACTGAAATGCAGCCTTACAAGCCTCTGTGACACATACATCTGCTCACCTTGATGACAGATCAATAACATAAGCCATATGATTGTATACACACACAGTAAGAGCTAGTGACAGCCCATAGAGCCTCACAGACTATGTTGATGTGTTGATACTGACACATGTTGGACTCTTGGCCTGCGCAGAGGGCCAATCATTTTTGAGAGGTGGGAGCGACTCCAGTCAGACTAGGAATTGTGGGATATCTGAAGTATTCACAGCTGTAGGTCCAGCTGGCATTTTAAGAGTTGAAAACAACAGAAAGTGACACAATGGGGAGAAGAGAAAACAAAGCAAAGATAGCTGGGCAACTATGCCAACTTCTTTGAAAAATGACTACAAATAAACCACAAATAACATTGAAACTAGAAGGGTGTTTTGAAGTGCAGACCTCCGCCCACGCTCTCAATGTTAATGAAAGTGAAAAGTAATGTGCATGTAAGCCCTCTGGTTCTGATCACTTAACAATGTTATTGGTTCTTCCTTGGCCCATCTACACCATTCCACCAAGTTTCATTGAAACCATCCGGGTGTTTTTCAGTAATAAATTGCCAAAACAATAAAATAAATACCTTCTCTTCTGCATCACTTTTTCTTTCCCTCAGCTCCTTATGTGAACTACATCCGGAAGGATCCTTCTTCTCCTTGCTCCTTGACAGAGGCTCTGGAGTTTCTTCAGGTTGACGTCCTAGAAGACCTGATACAAAAGGACAGCCTGACAGACAATCAGAAGCAGCCTCCCAAAGACAAGCCTCGCAACTTCACCGTGGTCGCCATGGAGGGCTGTCACTCATTCATCATCCTGGACTGGGGCCGCCCACTGAAGGACGATATGGTGTCAGGTGAGACGAATAGGCAAAGTATGAAATATTTGTTGACCTTTGTTACATTTATTTCCCTACTGTGATTTTTGGCCCAAACTATCCATAGTCAAGTTTCCATCCAGATGTAGCACACATATTTAAATCAGATATCCTGGGAAAAACCGCAAAACAAAAAGAAAATGTTGCAGAAAAAAATAGCTTCAGTGATAAAAACATGAAAAGACATGATGCAAATTTGGCATTTATGTTTGTCTTATGTCTTTATTAGAGAAACGATACATATCTGATTATTTTGTCTGCCACTATTTGTCAGCTTTTCATCTGTGGTTTGGGATAAGCCTTAAACATGTGCCACCATCCCTCCTGACCCTCCTGAGATTTTAGGAACTCACTCCAGCAGTTTATTGTGCATAAATTATGAGAACAGACTGCATTGAACACATGTTATAGGGCTCTTCAGCTCCTGCAGAGAGTCTCAGGGAAAACCTAAATTCCTTTTACCTAGAAAGTGGCACATGAGGGGAAAACAGACGGAGAGTTGAGATAAGAGCATACTGTATGAGACGTGGTGACTGTCAGAGGCAGCCGCCTGGCCAGAGAGAGAGGTAGTATGTTTTCTTTGGCAGGGAAACAAGCTCCCAGTTATACTGTGGGCTGGTCCATCCACTGATGTGTAAAACAGATAGTACTCTCTACTGTCTACAGTGTTTTCTTTCCATCTGTTGACCTTGAAGTTCCCTATTCTGGCACACTATCTTGACGCTTAATTTTTTAACTTAAGTTGTCTGGACATGTCTGCACCTTCCACTGATTTCTCCCATTTCAAAAACCTACTTTGGTTGATCTTACCTTGATGTAAGATGCTACCTTCCAAACACATTTCCTTTGATGTGTTGTGAAGCTTATACGGATTCTCTGCTGATATCAAAGGTAGTTGTCAAAAACACAGAAGCTTCTAACTTGTGGATTTCATACAGTATCGTAGTACTGCAAAGACATTTTCTGATACACACACATATGCAGGTACAGTTCACACATGCAGATACGATCACAAGGTGCTGTTTTAGTCATGAGGGCTGCATGGTTTTCTCTGCCATGTCTTACAAGTTATGGGTCACGGCTTTCAAAACAAATGGATGGAAACAGCTGTTGGCAAGTGAACTCAAGAGATGAAGGGACATTAAGCACAACAAGTTTTAACTTTAACCCAACTTCTGGCTCCATTTACTGATGCATTAAGGACCTTTTAGTTAAGGATGTGGGCAAAACACATCATCCACTGGTTATTATAAGTGTTGCGTTCGGCTCAAAGGACCTGCTCCTTTGGAATCATTTAATACACTTATACCAAAAGGAGAAAAATAGTAGGCAAGTGTCTACATCCTACTATATCAAACTTCAGTTTAACAGTGTAGAATGGAGAAGGAATGAAAAACCCAAAAGAAGAAAAACAAAGTAGCTAGTGTTTCCCCTCCTGTCCTGTCAACAGACAGCTGTGTTGGTGCGGCTCCAGTCAAAATAGAAACTCGGATTCAGAAGTCCAATAGAAACAGAGGGTAGTTTGATGTGCGGCAGAGTTGCTCTCCATACTTTTAAAGTGAGTGATCGAGTGCCTCGTGACCTGAGGTTGCTTACCGGATTCTAAAGATCAGTCTGCGTGACTGAGGAGAAGAAAACAGACGGCAGGTTGGAGGACAGACGGTCAGCAGAAGTTTAAGAAAATGCAACGGCTGCAGTTTTCTCTGTTTAATATATGGGGGACCACCTACTATCACAAAATAATTGAAAGCATAAAGTAAATGTTGATACTTAACTTTATAAATAGCAAAGGTCATGTGAGTCCAAGGTTGGTAAAGCAGAAAAGCTGCTGGGTTTGTTACTTTTGGACAGAGGCAGCCGAGCCCTTTCAAGGTTATCTTTATTGTCCCACTAGGGTACATTTATTTTGCAGCCAGGCTTCACATATATAAAGGGAATACCAATAGACAGCATAAAAACAGCTCGCAACTTAACAAAATAACAGCTGCTTCCTGATGTTTTCAAGCACACTGCATTTTTTGCCTTGCTTCCCAACATGCTGTGCCTTTCCAAAGTTATTATTGATCCCAATAAAAATCTCCTGGTTTTGATCCAACAAAAAAATGTATAGGATCATCCACGGTTTGGAAATTCTATCATATTCGCAGGAGAATATTGCTTCTGTATTTGATTGTTTGGGAATCGTGGTTACTCTAGGCAAAGTTCACAATAAATATCAAAAAGAATAGGTAATAAATATCCATTCCTGACAAGTTAAAAAAAACAACACTAAGAAGAAAAAGTGAGGCAGTGTAAGAATCACTAGAAAAATATTGTTGTACCAAGCTAAGCTAACCAGCTGCTGATGCTAGCTTCATATTTACCTTATTGACATTTTACGGTATCGTCTGTCTCATCCAACTTTTGGTTAAATAAGATTTAAAGTCTCAAAATGTCAAAGTATTCATCTCTTATTGAACTTTAGCTTATTGTTTTGTGTTATGTCGGACAGCAACAGCTAAAATCTCTGCCCTTTTTTTCGTTCATTATTCCCCACAGGCTACATGGTGCACAGTGCTTCATATGACGACATCCTCAACAATAGATGGTCCTCTAACCCCTCCAGTGGGACACACCTGGCTGTGGAGAACCTCAAACCTAACTCCAGGTATAACACATTACCACCTGCTGTGTGTTTACATCCATGTGTACGCATGCATACAACACACACATGCTCGTTTCGGGGTTGATTTCAGGTTCAGTGATTCCCAGTATCATCGCACACATGGGAGTCATAGAAAAAGAGAATCTGATTTACAAACAAAGATTTGTTATGTTGAAACATGGCTTACTCAGAACTGCATGTAATGTTTCCTAAGCCTCAGGTGCTCTGAATGACTGTTTATAAATGCCGTCATGACATAGTGCGCAAAACGTGCGTGTTGTCTGGGTGTTTTTTGTTTGTTTCATGTGCACATACATAGCCTACGTGTCTGTTGGTATTGTTCCATTGTGTTGGTTGGATGCTTAGACTGCAGTGCTTGTGTGAGACATCATAAATCCCTCATAGTGAACTAAATCAGTTTGGCTAAACACATTTGAATGTGCACCAAAATGTGACATGCCGTAAAACTGTTTAAAGATCCTAGAAAATTCTGGCTAACGTAAATATAGCGCACTTTATCTGACACTTTCACAAGGATACAGTCACCTCGGTCTGTTTCAGTTATTAGAGTGTGTTTCCAGAAACCTGTCTTACCAGACATGGGTTGCGGTTTTCCAAATAAATGCATGGAAAACGCTCTTAGCATGTGGACCGGAGAGAGGAAGGGAGAGTTCTTTGCCTAAAAACCTTTTTGTTGTTCCACTTCAAGGGTACGGGTTAATAGTACTCCAGCTTTTCAGCTAGTTTGATCGAATTACATGGGACTAAAGGATCAGTTTAGTCATAATTGAGCCAATGTGTGATACAATTAAAATCATGTAAATCGTTTCCTACCTTTCACAAAAAAAATGGTTGTCTGAAAATGAATTTCAGATGTGTGGGTTCATCAGGGATAAATGATCCTTTTGAGCAGTGCAGGCACAAATCTGTTCAAGGTGTTATTATAGGTGTCATTGTGTGGACCTTCAGAACCCAAACACCTGCTGCTGAACCCAAACAGAGCTGTGGGCTTTAGGTAAAGTTTTCCTAGAATCTGCACAGAGGGATTCCCTCCCTGGCAACCAGTTTGTATTCAGGATAGTGCGTCTCCCTTGGTTACGTTTGATACCAGGATGGTTTATGTGACAGGGTTGGCATTTCCCATGCTACAGGCTCCTTCTGGTTGCCAGAACAACAGAGTACTCAAGTCCTAAACACACATGTACACAAACATGTGGACACGTTTCTTAGTATCCACAAGTTTTCCTGATAAAGAAACTGATAAATTGAATGAATTACAAAGCATTTTCAAACTTAAAATGTAATCCAATGTGACTCATACTTTCTGATCTTTCTGGAGATGACTGTTTGGAATTACTTTTACTAGTTGAATTCATTTGTCAAAGGCACATATTTAATTATTTCATCTTGTGTGAACATTTGCTGCTTTGTCTAACATGATATTAGATTGATTCTCTTCATTGTTGGTTGAACAAATCAAAACATTTGACTGGGTCACATTGGACTACAGGAAAAAGTGGTTTGTCACTGTTCTTTGAAGTTCTATAGACCAAAAAGGATCAGATTATTCTGTAAAGAAAATAGTCATCAATTGCAACCCTAATAGTCTTACTATTTCTTCTGCTGCATTCAGGTCTCTTGCAAAATGGAGATAAATACAAATAGGATTTGTTGTGAATTTGAAACATCTCTGCTGGTTTTTCCCTACTTTTGAAACATATGAGTTTCAGTGAATACATTAGAAAATGTAGTTTATAATCGATAGTTCACTTGTGTCTGAGGAGTCATTTGGCCAGTTGCATAGATTCCCATCTGATAAGCAGACAAGAAGAGATGCTCTAAATGAAAGTAAGAGCTATCCAGATTGAACATATAAAATGGCTAGCTTGCCTCCTTCTGTTTTTATATTCTCACTCATATTTTCTCTTTTTTTACCTTCTCCAATTTCTTCTCCAATATATTCTTTCATTACATCATCTCTCTGCAGCTGCCGTCTCTCTCCCTCTCTGGTGATATTTATTTTGGTCATTGTCGCCACGTGGCTCTGGTGATTGGATCCAGGCCTGGTGGCTGCATGTGGTGAAGGTTTTTGGCCGGGGATTGGCAGACCATGAACTTACTGTATGCGACCTTGCAGACTGGGGGGAAAGCACATTATGCGCACAATACTGCATTAATGAACACATGCTTGCACGTCAGCCAACTTCAGTGGAAAAGTTTGCAAATTCTCAAAGTTGTCACTGGTGTTGTCGTTTTTAATCTGAGAGGATTTATTAGTTCCTCCACCACCCGGAGACAAAGTGAGCTCACCATATTAAAGCTCTGTGAGAAATCTAACTAATCCTGTCTTTCCAACTCATCCCTGTGATACATTCTCACTCAGCATATTTATCCCACTGCTTTACTTTTTCCACATCCTCACTTTTTCTTTCTTTCGTGTCCTCTGTCCTTCTATCTGTTCATCTCCATGTGTCCATAGATGTCTCCTTTTCCCTCTACGCCCTTCCCTCCACCCTAATCCCTCCATTCTCCCTTCAACACGAGCCAAATAGCCATTTCATTGTGCTGCGCTCACTTTGGTTGCATATGAATATAAAACAGATTAGTCTTAAATCAGCCTGAAGCATGCCCAGTCATCTGCTATGTTCTTTAAAATGTTCCTCACCTTCACCCAGTCACAACAACACTGATGGAAAAACACTTGAACTACTAAACCTCTTATTATATCCTTGTGTTTCCATTCAGGTACTACTTCAAAGTGCAGGCCAAGAACGTGTTTGGTTTGGGACCTGTGAGCAATACACTCACCTATGTCACAGAATCAGGTGTGTATCCTGTCAACGCCTGCTAAAGTCAACTTTTAGACGCCTCATTTACTCCACCGTCACTCGCTAGATTTTTTCTGCTGTACTTGAGACTTCCTATTGGACGGCAGCATGCAACGAAAATGTCACGGTGACGTTCATGGCATTGAAATACAAGATATTTAAATATAAAACCATCCCTGCTGTAAAAGCACACTACCAGATGTACGCTGTGTATTATGGGGTTTTCATTTTTCAAATCAGGAGAATGCATTAAACCTGCAGCACTGCCTCTGTGGTTTTCCTCCCTGTGAAATGATCACATTTTTTCTTTCAGACGATCCTCTTCTCATCGAAAGACCACCTGGTAAGTCCATACACCGACTGCACCTCATTCATTTAACTTCTGCAAGTCAGCTGAAGGTTTTAAAGAGGGAAGCATACTTCAGTTTGATCTGTAGCAGTCCTGTGATTACTGTGTGAGGCAATCATTATTTTTTCTTTGTAATTGACTTTTTATTGGCATTTAGTGTCAAACATTGTCAACATATTGTACATTGCATCTTTACATGCATGACATAAATCTGTTCATAGTTCTTTTTAGCAATATACACATGATGACACAAAAAACCCATTTGAGAAAGACATAAAGAAAAAAATGAAGATAAAATAAAACAGCAGTGAACAATTAGGGAGTAGACATGTCTTTACAGCAAAACCATCCTTCTTAATTACCCAGAATGATGTATAGGCCGATTTAAGCTTATTGCTGATACTTTTTACAGTGTATAAGTTGGCCAATATTTATTCGTTTCTAATCGATATCAGTTTCTCCATAGCTCTAGCATGTCTTTTCAATGCCACAACATCTGCTCCTCAGGCGGAGAACCAATCTGGATCCCTTTCAGCTTCAAGTTTAACTCCGCCCACAGCAGCTGTAAGGGCAGCCAGTATGTAAAGCGGACATGGTACAAGAAGTTTGTGGGCGTGGTCTTGTGTAATTCTCTCCGATATAAGATCTTCATGGGGGATGGTCTGAGAGGTAAAGTATAAATTAACTTTCTACTTGAAAAAACAGTTAAAATCGATGGTTTTCCCATCAAAGAAATACTAAATATGATACTCACTTTTCTCCTCCGCAGAACCATTTTACAGTATAGGAGACACTTTTGGCCAGGGGGAGGACCATTGCCAGTTTGTGGACTCCTACAGGGACGGGAGGACGGGTCCAGCTTACCTCTCAAATAATCTGCCCTCAGCACAAGGTAAACAAGTTGCAGATTTCTGGCATTCAGACCTAAGCTATTAGCTTTCTCTCATGCAGTCTGGCTCTTTATGGACCAGCTGCATTGATGTTATCAATGCAGAGTACTGTTGCAGAGTCCTTTTAGATGAATACTTGTTAAAGAATCTACCAGTTTTGCTTGTTTTAGCCCAAATCTCATATGCTTTTCATTACCGTAGACCATTTCCTTAATTAAACCTTAACTTTGTAAATGAATGCCATTACTTGTTGGCTATCTGTGGTTCCAGGTCATATCAGTACACAGGGAAAATACTTGAAACTTGCTCGGGTTATCCACCAACTTGTTTATTTTTAAGTTTTATTTTTCTATAAAAGTTAGATAACATTAGTGCGGTTTTATGATTGAAAATAGCTGGTGTTGTGAAACACTTTTGATGTGTTTGACATCCAGATCACTCTACAGATGAACCTTTCCAATGCAAGAAAAGAACAAATCCACCATATAATCTTCAACAACTTGATTACAGATTTCCAATTAAAATACCTCATGCGTGTTCTTTTAAACTGAGTTGTAATGATGTAGAAGCTCTGTGTATTGGCTTTTATTTAGAAATGAAGGCTATTCCAATTCTCTATTTTTCAACAAAGCCAGGGAAATACTTAAATGTTTGACGTCTGTGAATATTATCTGATTTTCTATCCCAGGACTGATTATCAAGCCTAATACAGGGGTCACAATTATATAGTTTCATTGAAAACCAAAAAAAAAAAAAAAGCTCAGTCATTTTCCTAGAAATGATAGGCACTGTAGTTTATTTCAATCAGCAATTTATTCTAATTTGGAACACAAGTGAATATTTACAGAAGCAGGATTTATCTGTATGTGGGAGTGACTCTTAATGCCTACAGTATGTTCGTTATAAGGAACAGGTCCCACAATGCAACAGTGCAACACATTGATTTGTTTTTAATTGTTTTTGGACATCAGTGATGCTCTACAGCACAGAGGAATCATTTCATCAGTCTTTGGATACACAGACAATCCAAAGATTTCAGCTGTGAGAGGCCCTGGGAGACTAGAGTTGACATGATGTCGAGCAAATACATAACTAAGACATTGCTAACAGTGATGATTAATGATGATTACATCCAGACATGCTGAATTCAAGTCTCCTGTAAATATAATTTCTCTCTTTTGCAGGATATTATCGCGCCTACAGACAGCAGCCAGTTTCATTTGGAGTCGTTGGCCGACGCACAGCCCATCCATTTGTTGGCTGGTATGAATGCGGGGTGCCCATCCCCGGGAAGTGGTAACACAGGGGAGACGTTGTTACCGAGGGCAACCCTTCTGCATCCTGCTGCAGGCTCTTACCTTCACTGGTCTTGCCTTTAAAACAGACTTTTGCCTGCCACAATGAAATTACACCACTATAAATTTATCCCAGCTTCACAGAAAGAGAATATAGTAAACGACCCAATGTATATCATTACAATGCACTTTTTATATAAAGCAGTTTGTATATGAGGGAAAAAATAAGCATGTGTGCTATTGCTACGTATAACTCTTCTTAAAGTGTCATTGTATTATTCCCAACCATCCCCAAAGACATGTCCTCACCCAGTGTTATTTATCTCATCAATAATGCACACGCACCGTCAAACCAGTGACATTGGACCAAAGCACAAGCTGCAAAGTAAACTGTAAGAACGGGCACTTAAAGGTGTGTATAGGTCTGTTCATTTTCTATTGTGAGATTTGTATTTCATAACATAACAGCTTCTGACAGCTACTTTTTGTTTTTTTGTTTGTGTTCTTAATCCATCATACTGTGTTTTTTTCCCTGTTACACATTTTTGGTATTCACCAGAATTCATTAAAAGTTACTGTGTAAGTTTTGTATGTATACGGACCGTGAATAAAAAACCAAATATTTGCTCAGGAACTGTGAGAGATTGAATAAAAGTGCTATTAAAAGCACAGCCATCCAAAAACATGAATCACATCATATTCTCCCGCTGCCACATTCTTCTTTAGCTAAAGCTCCAACAGTATACTTAAATCCACCTAATGGAAAATTGGAGGGAAACTTTGATCCATCTGGCACAGCAACTGTTAAAATAAGACAAAAAACGAAACGTATTGAACCGAAGCAGGTGAGGGGGAAATAGAGGTTTATTGGCTCAAGCATGTGAGCAAATGGGGAAGAAACCATGTGTATGGTTTTAACACACACAACCCATATCCACATTTGCCTTGGCTTGCTTTAGTACCATAAATCTATTTGGTTTGAAATCAGTGATAAATAGTTCATTTCAAAAAGTACATTTCTTCAGTATATACATTTTATTTGTAATACTTGTGTATTGAAAGTATACAACTAATGAGTACATAACATCCATTTTATTTTAAACGAAAATACAATATTTTAGGATTATTAATACTGGTTGGTCAAGGTGGAGCTAATTTAAATGAACATAATGTATTATATTTTAATATTATAGCATCTTTCTTATGTAATGTAACCTTTAATTGTTAATATGAAGGGAGGTCAAAAGTATTGGTATAAAGCTGCAGAAAATGTAAATACTTAAATTATTAAGTATTAAATGTACAAACATTCCTTGAAACGGAGTATTAACCGAATTACCTGACGGATGAGTTCAAATATTTCTTCCAAAGTTGCTAACTTCCGATAAAATCTTTTACAGGGAATACACTTTCATTTTCATGCCCAAAACCAATTATCGAGGTCCGGTTTTATTATGTTGTTCGAATTAAACTCCATCTGTGTAAAATAACAGAGTAAAAAAAGGAGTGGGAAACGATTTCACAGATGAATATTAACAAATTGAGAGGTCTGTGTGGCATGTGTTGCCAATTATTCAGTATTGCAGTTATGAGATTTGGATTCATTTTCAAGACTGATGGCTCTTTCCGTAAAGCCAGACGGCAGAACTGGTGCTGCCCTTTTCACTGCTGGACTAAAACTGATTGCAACTGTCAGATTTCTTTTAGAAAAAGTTGATGATATCCAGTAGTAGCAAGGCTACTCATTTTCAACACATGCAACACAACTCCGCCATATCAATCAATCAATGTTTATTTATATAGCCCAATATCACAAATGTTACATTTGTCTCAGTGGACTTTACAGTTTGTACAATATATCAGTATGACAATACGACACCCTCTGTCCTTAGACCCTCACATCGTACAAGGAAAAACTTCCGAAGAAAACCCACAGTTTAAAGGAAAAAATAGGAGAAACCTCAGGGAGAGCAACAGAGGAGGGATCCCTCTCCCAGGACGGACAGACGTGCAATAGATGCCGTGTGTAAATTGAAAAGATAATACATTTGCAACATAGGTATTCCAAATGTTTGGAAATGCATGTGTGTATAATAGGAAGATGAATCCACGAGGATATCCATCCAGGACCTATGATCCAGGACCACAGCCACGACTCAAGATCCAGGGCTCGCGATCCAGGACAGTGGAGCGCAGGATCATCCATGACTCCGGATCCCGGCGTATATAGACACCAAAAAGAAAGACATTTGGGGAAGCTGGGTTAATCGGAACATGAGAGTACACAGGTATAGACAGAGAGAAGGAAGAAGTAAGATGTCCCCCGACAAACTAAGCCTATATCAGCAAAACTAGGGGCTGAATCTAATCAGCCCTAACTATAAGCTTTATCAAAAAGGAAGGTCTTAAGCGCACTCTTAAAAACGGATAGGGTGTCTGCCGCCCGAACACAAACTGGAAGCTGATTCCACAAATGTGGAGCTTGATAAGAAAAGGCTTTGGCTCCCATTGTACTTTTAGAGACTCTAGGAACAACCAACAACCCTGCATTCTTGGAACGCAATGCCCTAGTAGGACAGTAGGGTATAATGAGTTCTTTAAGGTAAGATGGCGCCTGCCCATTAAGGGCTTTGTAGGCGAGAAGAAGAATTTTAAATTCTATCCTGTGTTCTATAGGGAGCCAGTGTAAGGCAGCCAGAACAGGAGTAATGTGGTCCCTTTTCCTAACTCTGGTTAGTACACGAGCTGCAGCATTTTGAATCAGCTGAAGCGACTTGACTGACTTCTTGGTACACCCTGATAATAAAGAGTTACAATAATCCAGCCTTGAAGTAACAAATGCATGGACTAGTTTCTCTGCATCGTTTTGAGGCAAGATATGCCTGATTTTTGCAATGTTACGTAGATGGAAGTAGGCGGTCCTTGAAATTGATTTTATGTGGGCGTTAAAGGATAAATCCTGATCAAATATAACACCAAGATTCCTTACAGTCTCACTGGAGGCCAAATTAATGCCATCCATAGTTAGTATATCCTTAGATAATTTGTTTCGTAGATTCTTCGGGCCAAGTACAATAACTTCAGTTTTGGTCGTGTTTAACATCAAAAAGTTTAAGGTCATCCACGTTTTTAAGTCCTTAAGGCAGTCTTGAATTTTATTTAGATGATTAATTTCATCAGGCTTGATTGATAAATATAGTTGAGTATCATCCGCATAACAATGAAAATGTACAGAATGATTCCTTATAATATTGCCTAACGGAAGCATATATAATGTGAACAAAATAGGTCCGAGCACTGAGCCCTGTGGCACTCCATGGCTAACTTTGGTTTGCGTGGAAGATTCATCATTGACACGTACAAACTGAGAGCGTTCAGATAGATAGGACCTAAACCAGTCTAAAGCAGTTCCCTGTATGCCAACTAAGTGCTCTAGTCTTTGCAATAAGATATCATGGTCGATAGTATCAAATGCAGCACTGAGATCGAGCAAAACAAGAATAGAGACACGTCCCTTGTCAGAGGCTATTAGAATGTCATTTGTGACTTTAACCAGAGCTGTCTTTGTGCTATGATGTGTTCTAAAGCCAGACTGAAAATCTTCAAATAAATCATTGTTTTTTAAGTAATCACACAACTGTTTTGCGACCGCTTTCTCAAGAATTTTTGAGAGGAACGGAAGATTGGAAATAGGTCTATAATTGGCTAAAACCTCTGGATCGAGGTTGTGCTTTTTAAGAAGCGGTTTTATCACTGCTACTTTGAATGATTGTGGAACATAGCCTGATAATAAAGACATATTCATAATATTTAATAAATAAGTGCTAATTAATGGAAAAACTTCCTTCAACAGCTTAGTTGGAATTGGGTCTAACATACACGTTGATGGTTTAGAAGAGAGAATCATTGAATTTAATTGTTCAAGGTTTATGGCTGAAAAGCATTCTAGTTTACTATCTAGTGTAATATTAGAACTTACGTTTCCGGGAGCTGTTGATAACACTATACTGGTCAAAGGCAAGAGGTCATTAATTTTGTTTCTAAGAGTAACAATTTTATCATTAAAAAAGCACATAAAATCATTACTACTGAGTGCTATGGGAATAGAAGGCTCAATCGAGCTGTGGCTTTCTGTCAGCCTGGCTACAGTGCTGAAAAGAAATCTTGCATTATTCTTATTCTCATCTATTAATGAAGAGTAGTAGGCTGCTCTCGCTTTACGCAGTGCTTTCTTATATTCATTGAGAGTAATATGCCAAATTAAACGAGATTCTTCAAGTTTAGTGAAACGCCATATCCTTTCAAGTTGTCTCGACTTTTGCTTTATTTTGCGGGTTTCGGCATTATGCCATGGAGCTAATCTATGTTGTTTTATTTTCTTCTTTTTCAAAGGAGCAACATAGTCTAATTTTATTCGCAGCGCATCTGTAGCACTATCAACAACATGATCAATTTGGGGTGGTGTACATTTTGTATAAGTTTCCCCCCTTACATGCAGACATGCTATCGAGTTAAGTATTGGTGGAATCTCTTCCTTAAATTTGGCTATAGCACTAACAGATAGGTTTCTGCTGCAGGAGCTTTTGACTAATGCTTTGTAGTCTCGTAACAGTACTTCAAAAGTTACTAAGAAATGGTCGGATAAAGCAGGATTATGCGGTTCGACTAATAGTTGCTCAATTTCAATACCATAAGTCAGAACAAGGTCGAGAGTGTGATTATAGCAGTGGGTTGGTTTATTTACACTCTGACAAAAACCAACAGAATCTAATATAGAGTTAAATGCAACAGTAACATTAAAGTCACCTACGATAATTACTTTATCTGTTTTAAGTTGATAAAAACTCAGAGAATTCAGATAAGAATTCTGAATAAGGACCTGGTGCACGGTACACTGTAACAAATAAGATTGGCTGCAAAGTTTTCCAGGTCGGATGCGTAAGACTAAAAACGAGACTTTCAAAGGAGGTATAATTTAATTTTGGTTTAGTATTGATAAGTAAACTTGAGTCAAAGATTGCTGCAACTCCACCTCCTCGGCCCACTCCACCCAGCCATATCAATACTCATACTGCCCTCGGGCAGTATGAGTATTGATATGGCTGGGTGGAGTGGCCTCATTTATGCTGACATATTCTTCATGTCTCAACCAAGTTTCAGTCAGACAGCATATATCAATATTATAATCTGATATTAAATCATTTACCAATATTGCTTTAGATGCTAGAGATCTTATGTTTAAGAGACCACATTTAATATTCCTGTTTTGTTGCACTGTAGTAGTTGTTACATTTACTTTTATTAGGTTATTATGTATGACACCTCTATTAGGTTTTACCTTAACTTGTCCTTGGGCAGACACACACACCGCTAATATTGGGTATTTTATTGGGTTCGGGATTCCTATGGATGACTGCCTAGGAGAGAGCGCAGAGAAGCGTGTAAGACTGCGACTCCGCCTCCTGGTCTCAACTCCAGTTTGTCATGGATTAAGTCCACAAAGCCCTGAAATGTTTGCCGAAATGAGATTTGCACCTTCCAAAGTAGGATGAATACCGTCTCTCTTAATCAGACCAGGTTTTCCCCAGAAGGCTGTCCAATTATTTACGAAGCCCACATTGTTTGCTGGGCACCACCAAGACAACATATAGCAAGTTATGTATCACTTTTAATAATCCCCACCATTCCTCCAGGAGTAGAATAAGATCTTTATAACGCACAAAGGTTGAGCGTCATGCTGTACATCCATCACTGTGACACCTTCACTTACTCAGCCAAGAATAGGATTCAAAGTTCACTGAGAAATAGCTGAAGAAATGCAGAAAACAAAAACATTCCCATTACATTAAGCAGAGTTGATTCAGCTCTCACTTACCTTACTTGAACTCTCAGAGTTTCAAAGGTCTGACCGGCACTCCTTTATCAGGCGCTAGTTTGTTGAGGTTGGCTCTGATGTACAAAAGCAGTCGGATTTTAAAGACATTGAATTATGATTGAGTTTTGAGAGAGCATGACATATTTTCCCTTGGCAGTGAAAGAGAGATAATGATTGTTTTGAAGTGATTTGTCAACACTTTGGTGGAAGGTGTCATATGTCAAGTGTATTTTCCAGGTATGCTGAGGGTGGATGAAAGCCTCTGTTGCTTGTGTTGTCGGTGAGGGGATGACATATTTTTCCTTGGCTGCATGTTGCCTTGAGTTGACCACAACATGGAAATGGAAATCAATGCATTATGGGGAATCCCAATCTGAAAGTACATGAAATAAATGGGGGGAAAAGAGGAGAGGAGACAGAAGAACAAACACACTTCTAAACATGCGCACATGAAGGCTACCACATCTGTTTCAGATGTTACAGCCTAAAGTTATAGTTAAACTCGTATGTGTGCTTGTGTGTATCTCGTTCAGAAATGATGACTGCTGTCAATAGGGAAGAAGAAAAATAGATAAACTATAACCAATATAACAGGAGTTTCAAAGCTACAAGCTGAAAAAACATGAACGTGGTCCAGGATTTGAACTCTGCACCACTGCAAGGAAATCGTTTTTGGATAGACCTGAAACGCATAAGTTAGACTAGAGCATGTGATTCTGAAACCCCTAGCTGTGGCATTTTAACAGCCTATTCATCAAAATAAGTTAAAAAACCTTTGCTTCAAACAAGAGTTCTGACCCAGCAACACGTCTGGATGTCACACATGTCATCACAGACAGTAAGAGACGAAACACACAGAAGGGGTTCTTACTTTATAGCTTTGACTTTTAATTACGACATAAAGACTGCCAAACAAACTGAAAACAACTAAGAGAAAGTGCAGAACGAGGTGTCCAAATATAGGAATTAATGAGCCATCTTTCTTTTTTTCCAACCATGAAATGATACAAGAGGAGGACAGGGTGAAGCTCTGTACAACCCTCTGCTGAATGAACCTTCACGAACTGAAAACAAAGTGTAAGAATC
The DNA here is from genome assembly GCF_902827175.1 of Gymnodraco acuticeps. NCBI lineage: Eukaryota > Metazoa > Chordata > Actinopteri > Perciformes > Bathydraconidae > Gymnodraco > Gymnodraco acuticeps. The sequence continues at coordinate 673,911 of NW_022989815.1, forward strand.
CCGAACAACGCAAGTTACGTTATGTTGAGGCAGACATTCTCTAGAAATGATTTATCTTGAGGAGGTTATTATGGGTAATCGCTCAGTTTGACTGGAGCCAACGCTTTAGCAAATTGATTCATTGATAGAACTTCCGACCGCAGTTAGAAAGATGAGAAACACAACACAAAACAAAGAATGCTTGTGAACATTTGCTCACAAGTAGCATGTAGAAAGCTATTGGTTATTTCCCTCTCTTGGAATAGATCATTATACTCGATTATTAATGGCTGTATCTGCTCTACTCCCCAGTGAGGCTAATACTGAGATAAAAGGCTATTGAAGACCACAATCACATCATGTATCTGCTGGAATCTAAAACACACACACACACACACACACACACACACACACACACCACACACACACACACACACACACACACACACACACACACACACACACACACACACACACACACACACACACACACACACACACACACACACCACTTTAATAAACAGAGTTTGGCTAATCAAATGTAGGATCACCGATAGTCGTTTTCTCTTCTCATTAAGAATTGTCCTCATTTTTCAGCATTGAAAATTGGATCATGAACTGGATTGCAGTGGCGTTTTCTCCCGGAGGCCAAGGGAAGCCAGGCTTCCCCTGTTTTTTCGGATTGTAGTTATAATTTAAATAAATAAATACAAACACTTTGTTTTGTTTCGATAATTCTCCTTTGCTGTGTGTTGCTGCCGGCCCGGCTCTCCCCCATTCTCATTGAGTATTTTACAAAGAGTGAAACAAACAGCGCCCCTCTAGATGTTATGGTGAAACAGTAGATTGCACTCACTGTTGCGAGAGGAGGCCAGCCGAATCTAGCTTCCCTTGGTGAAAAAAAATGGAGGGATTGACCAATCAGATGAGGCCCACGTGATGCCCCTGCCAACCTGTGATTGGTCAGGGCCATGCCAAGGGAAGCTAGCCGCCTCTTGCTTCCCTTCAGGGGCGGCTGGCGGCTGGCGATTTGATTGGACACTGCCATCCAATCAAATCACATCAACATCAGTTTTAATACTGTAACTGTCATCACCCGCCGTTAGAAATTATCAAGCAAATGAAGCATTATGGAGGGTGGAGATTTGGCGTACTTAATCAAACATAACTTTACTAAACTTCCGCTACAGCAGCAACTACAAATTAAATCAGATGACAGGCAAATGCCCGCACTCGAGCTGTGTGTACGCAGAGGAAAAAGGGAGAGAATCGGACGTTCAATGAGGACAATTATGTCCGCACGGAGTGGCTAACTGGAAGCGCTAAACTTCAGCGTCTATTTTGCTGGCCATGTCTTCTTTTTGACAAGGATTCGTGCTCCCTGAACAATCCTTGGGCAACTTCAGGATTCATCGACCTTGCCAACCTGTCACGGGCAATTGAGAGGCACGGTAAATCCAAAAATCACATAGATTGTGTGATTGTCTGCATACATTAATAAGTAAAATGCTTAAATTAATAAGGAGAGAGTTTCAGCTGGAGAGTGCGTGCGGACCTGTCGGTTAGATAACAGGCGTGTGCAAGTCCTGCATCTGTGTGATACCAATGTGTGTAAAATGATACCGGGCGCTGTAATCACTCATCTGGTTACGTTATTGACCACCCCCCGACCCAAAAAATGGGCTTCCCCTACATTTTCCCCACGCCACGCTACTGCTGGATTGTGATTGCAGCTCCTTTGATCAACAAGCCAACAGCTGACATCAGAAGACAGAAGGATGAAATAGTGAGCGCGACCAATATCCACACAGTGTACACATAAACAAAAACCCATACACACACCAAGGATGTTGACATGTTGCTTCTTTTCAGCCTATCAAGACATCCATCTGTGATGACACGGCAATAACACATCATATGTCAGCTATTTTCCAGCGTGTGTCACATGTTCTGTAATAGTTTTCAGTCAAGGTTAAAAGAGGGCAAAAGGCCACGCCAGCTTGATTGAGTCCAGGCTCAGCTGACTTTCCACACGTGGATCTTACATTCAAATTCAGCTACTTTTCAAACCGGCTGCTCAAAGCCAGAAAACTACTCCTTGCTTTAATGTATTGATCAAGAGAAAGCTTAATTCCATACATTTGAATATACCATAACATTGATTAATTACAGCAACATTTAAATCTTAGGAGAAAAATGCGTGGTTGAAAAAGAATGCAGGTTTCCACATGCTGAGTTTTTTTTTTGTTTCTTTTTGATAGAAGTGGGTCACATGCTGGAAAAAGTTAGACTTCATTCTAGAGAGCTGAAATCATCGCACACAGAATCAGTTGAAGGTTGAAGAGGGAAAAGCACAAGAGAGTGGAAAAAGGGTGAGAAGCAGACACTCAACGTTAAGAATTTAACAAGCAACGTCATGTTTTATTTCCGTTCTGTATGTGCAGAACTTAGATAAGCTTAAATTTAGATAAGATAAGCTATGTGATGCTTAACAGATGGGGGAAGTGTTTTCTTTCTATTTATCTATTTTAACAATACTGTAATTCAAACCATGAGGGATATGTGCAAAACTAGGGATGCTCCGATCGATCGGTCACCGATCGATATCGGCCGATACTCACTCTCTACCGATCGATCGGTGATCTCTAAACATGCCGATCGCGAGAGCCGATCGCATGACGTAAAATACATGACACTTTTCTCTGTGTGCGGCAAAACAAGTTCGCCAAAATGGCTTCACCAGTCTGGCATTATTTTAAGGTGTCCGAAAAAGACAGTAAAATAGCGGTATGCAACGTGTGTGAAGCAGAAATCCTGCAGCTCCGCCCGCCGGACAGGTAAGCGCAGCGAAACACACACACAGGGAGAACCAGACCGCAGTTCATTTCCTCATATTCCAAACGAGAAATTACGGTAGCAAATCACCCGGTTCTTTACGACCAGAACTATTAACGGGATACAAACCGGAGGAACCAGGCATGGAGGGAGGTGGCAGAGACAGTTGGTGAAACTGGTAGGTTTTCGCCTGTTTGGGGAGTTTATATATATATATATATATATTGCTCGCATAAAATCCCCGGTTTTTTTTTGCTTTGTATGTCGGGGGCGGGAGATTCATGTGATTGGTTGTTGGTCGCGTTGCTCGCAAAAAATCCCCAAGCTTTCAGACACGCCCAGCTCCAAGATTTTCGAAAAGCTGCTGTGTGGACCGTAAGAGTTAGACCTAACACCAGGGGCGTCGCCTGGACCTGGAAACATTCGGGGCTTAGCCCACAGTGGCGGCGCTACAGTCAAAACACGCACATACACAATTGCGCCATCTGATGTCACAAACGTGTGCCTGTATTAGCTTTGTTACGGCAATGGATTGTGGGAGATTCTCATAGCACGTGAGGATCTCTTGAGGGTAAGGTGCCTGTATTATCTCGGTGGACAAAATGTATGTTTTTATTTTATAAGGACAATAACGTACTGTTGTGTTTGTTTAGTTTAATGTTAATTGTTTAATGCTCACAGTCACAGCAACATGTTTTTAGTGTGATTGGCTATTTGTTTTATATGATTTATCAACGTGATCATCAATAGCTAATCTGAGCACCAGAACCCAGCTCACGAGTCCTTTGATGCTGTCCATTGAAATGCAGGTATGTGAGTTTTGTACACCAGTTTATTTATGTTTAATGTTTCACATTGCTCCACATGATGCCTTGACTACAAAGTCTTCCATGTTTCTTCGCTTCTTCCTCTGTGTCACAGTTTCGGGAATATCAAGATCATTGCACAGGGCCTTGGTCTTGTCATAGACCTCATGTGCTTTCTCGTTACTTTGGTAACTTTTCAGTGTGTTCTCAACTGCTGTTTTGTAATCTACAGCCTGCACCAAATCAATTGTTTCTTTCTGCAGGTATTTGTGCAGGCCCTGAGTGGTTGAGAGCAGTGTCTGGAACATGACAAGCATGTAGATGGTACTGAATTTTCAAAGCTTGCTTTCCAGTCCCTTTACTAGAGGGGCTGAAAGGCTCCCTAAAGTCTTGATCAAAGCAGGGAGGTTTTTGACATGCCCAGCGAACAAGTTGTTTGTCCCCTACCTCTAGCTGTTTCTGAAATGTTTGCAATCTCTGATGGTGGACAAGAGATGTGGAGAAGAAAGAGTAGAGACACTCCAGGAGATCAACGCAGCTATGTGAGTTTTGTACACCAGTTTGTATAAGTTTATTGTTTCACATTGCTTGTGAAAAATATACTACCACTGATGTTTTGTTGTTGACTGGACACTTATTTTGTAAAAGAGATAGCATGAGAGGATCTCTTAAGCAATGCAGCTCACGTGTCCTTTTTATATGCTGTCCATTGAAATGCAGGAAAGTAATCACCAGCTCTGAGTGATCTGTTGACGAGGGGACACTACACCGGAGTTACATAAGCAGAGATAAAGTGCTATTTTGGGGGGGAACTCACCTCCTCTGGGGTCCCCCAGGAAGACTTTTTTTAAATACTGAAGTTAAAAGCATCAATCTTGTGCACTTTGAGAGCAACATTAAGAGATATGGATACATCTCTCAACACCCATATGTCAAAAAGAAATCAAAGAATCAGAATCAGAAACGGGTTTATTATTTAAAAACACTTCATTTTCCAATTAAATCATAAACTATGTCAAATTATTAGAAGTTGTTAGTAATCAGATTAAACAGAAAAAAGGGATGGAAGGAGGAAATAATAATCCCTCATCACTTGCTGTTTGCGGTTGAAATGATCTCTTTTGCTGGCCAAACATGCAGGATGGAAAGCAGTGATGTCTCACTTGCCTTGGCCCTGTATCTGCAGTCCCTAAATCAGTCATGTTACTCATTGACTCTTGTCTGTTCTGGTGTTCCTGTTCATTGTTGTCTCCATTGTCGTTCTTGTCTGTTGTATCTCCTTCTTGTGTGTCCTTTCTCCTGTTCTCCTTTCTTCATCCTCTACTCTGTTTGGCTCATCTGTGATGACTGTGTAGGTAAACACAAACAAGTATGTATCAGTTTCCAGCTCTGTCAAATAAATGAATTTCAAGATACACACATTTGTCTTCATTAAAATGAGTGTCACCACACTGTCACAAAATGTAATACTAACCAATTGAAAACAGTTAAATGTACATCTCTTGTAGATATCACTGTTAGAGTAGTTATCTGCCAATAGGACATAATCATTTCCTATACAAATGCAGTTTGAGTAATTCACTTAATATATTTACTTAAAACTTTAATATAGTCATTTTCACTTAATACTCTAATATAGTCATCTTTCTGCATTCAACACTAAGGAAAGCTGTAATATCTGACATGATAATGAGGAAAAAAGGCCTCCGACAATGCAGATCATTTGTTGATCATATCAATTTTAAGATGCGGGTCAAGGCTTAATATTTGGGAGCATAGTGTCCCTTGCTCCCTTTCAGGAGCCCCACTGGATTGGCTTTGATCTGAAATATTTGTATAAAAAGCTTGTTAGCTGGCTGTCCATCTCATAATGTTCACATAGAAACTAGCTGTCAATAGGAAATATAAATTAGAAGAATTATATTTTCATGCAAAATCTGTCACAAAAAGAGGTTGCACATTTAAATGCAGGTGTTGTTATGGCAACGTCAGTGGCCAGACAGCCACATTTACTGCTGCAAATACGTTCAAACATGCTGTCGACACGTAAAGCAGTGGCAACTATGCCACCATTTCAGCTGACTTTTTCTCAGAAATACTGTCACATAACATCCATATATATATATTTCAGTGCTAGGTTGATGCTTAGCTAAGCTAACTATGAAACACTTTAACTGACAGGACTCAGGAATCAGGATCAACTGTGTACTACTGTAAGGTAGCTTCTAGCTTCATGTCGAACACAGACAGTAAGTCAACATTTCCCAGAGAGCTTTCTTTGAAATCACCAAGTAACGCTAAAAAACACAACATTTAGATTGTATGACAAAGTGTTTATTTAATATATCTGGCTAGCTATAGCTACTTGCTAACGGTTTAGCTTACCCGCGCGATTCAAAGTAACGTCAACGTAGCTATAATGTATGCTTTGCTTACATGTTCGCATAACTTGTAAGTTTACTGACAGGTACATACCTTGTTCATCTGGCTCAGGTGGTGGCTCTGGGGTTGTTGTGAGCCACCACTTGAGAATTGCCGTCTTTTTTATTTAAGAAATGTCTAATGTCCATCTTCAGAATCTCCGCGTCCGGGGCTGACAGTTTAAAGTTTAAACATTGTCACAGAGGAGAGGTACGTACCTGTCAGCCAATAAAACACGTTTATTTCCATGCAACTCTCTGATTGGTCTGGTGGCGTCGTCTTGCCTCTGTGTTGCATTAACTGAACATGGGAAATTACATTTCTGCCGTCCGTCCTATAGGTAAAGTAGGTTAATGTATAATTTATATTATTGAGGGAGAATTTGTCTGGGGCTAAAGAAAAAACATCCGGGGCTAAAGCCCCGGATGCCTACCCCAGGCGACGCCCCTGCCTAACACACTTAGCTATTTTATCTACCTCTGGAACAAGCTAAACTAGTTATTATAAATATATGTATTCTTCATTGTCGGGTCACTCATTACTGGATCAGTGAGCTGCATGAGATACTGACAGGCTGTCAGGAGAGGGAGAGAGGAAAAGAGAGCGCTTCCGCTAATTTCTCCCATGTTATTATCCAAAGTGAATGTAAACTTGAATAATGTACATCATTTGAATGTAATAATTAAGTTGATTGTTGTTTGTGGAAGCTCCAGTGAATGAGCCCCATTAACTGAGTTTTAAACATCACTTTAAATGGAAGATTTAAAGTGATGTTTAAATCTTCCATTTAGGCCCCGCCCACTCGATCGGATCGGCGATCGGTATCGGCCGATACTGATTCCGGCGATCGGCGATCGGCCCCGAAATTGGCGATCGGAGCATCCCTATGCAAAACAATTAATTTCTTTGTCGTATTTGGAAAACGTTTTAGTTAAAAGAGTCCAATTTCTAGTCTGTTTTGTTTGAAATAAATCTGACTTTTTTTGGTTTAAGAAAACACTAATCGTGATAGACAAGAATATCGTAAGGCCCCTAGATGATACAGTTTAATCTGTGTAATAATAGTTTAAACAATATTACATGTATTGGAAGAGAAATCATACTGGCAAGAGAGAGGATGTGCAGAGAGTCCAGGGGGAATATTGAGTATCGGTCACAATGACAGGAGCCATAAACAACAGAGACCGAAAACAGCTTGTCCCTCTGAACAAGCTTTTCATGAAAAAAAAAAAAAGTTTAATGGAAATTACAGATCTGGGATTTCCTAATTGCTCAGAGACCTAATATTTACTGAACTCCCAAGATTACATAACAGGCCGGCTGCAGTGACAGAGACTCAGATCACCGGTTTCTTTTTTTTGGATGAAAGTCGGGGCTCTGTTGTGATCGCTACTCTGAGCTCATTGTAACAGTCAGTAATGAACGCAGCCTCTGTAGCCTTGCAATTATATCATGCTTTAGGCATGCCCATAGGTCACGCATTAACCTAAGGAACTCTGCAGGGGGATTTAAAATGTGAGCATAGAGGAGTCAAAGACCTCACTGTATCATTTCCTATCATGATATATTTCAGAGGTAATTACATGATATGGTGACAGGGAGTTTAGAGTTTCAAGTTGTTTTACATATATATATATATATATATACACAGTGAAGCAGTCGTTGGAAGTGAACTTCATAGATCCATCCAACAATGCTTTACAGATTTTCTCGATTGCTAACACACTTTTTTTTTTTAATTGCTCAGTTTCTCAGAACACTAAACACAATTCACAAAACCACACCCCCAAAGTGCAAAACACCTCATTTCTCCTGCTAAGTGAAGAACTGCACTCAAAACTACATAAACACTTTCCAAATGCAAACTTTAGCACCAAATATAACACACTTCGTTCATAATACTAGATGGTTTGACCACCCAACTACACACTGCTGAGTGAGCATACTCTAAAGCACGTTCATCTGTTATGGGCTGTGCTCTGTACATAGAGGGTTCTGCAGAGAAAGATTGCTTGAGTTTACAGAAATACAGTAAATGAGGAAACACAAATGAGTTGTTGAAAAAAATCACATTTTATTCAAAACTAACATTGTGCAGCATGCATCTCAGCACATAGTTATAATGCTTCAGATCTCTCTAAGTGGGATGCATTGTTTGCCAAAACCCAGTTAGTAACTGCTGCTTCCTGTGCCTCATTGGAAATCCTTAGCCTTCCACCTCTTTGTTTCTCAGTCCTTCAGATAAACAACAAAGACATAGTGGTCGGTCAGTGTCTGTGTTGCATAAAAGTAAGTTTACCACAGTACATTGTGCAGGATGTGTGTACAGTTATAGTATGCAACATGCTAACAATTCATTACAGTAGTGAAGTAAATACGTTTCACACAACAGATATAAGCACTGATATATCATGAATTATGCAGAGCTACAAACTGGTAACTAACCTGTTTTCAAGTCAAAGTGTCCGGATTACAGAGACAACAGTACATCGGCTTAGATTAGGCTGAACCCTCCGTCCAGCCTCTCATCGTCAAACCATGGTTGATAACATTTCATTTCATTAGAGTATTCTTCTTTGTCCACGTCCTCTCCCTCCAGCTCTACCTCTACCTCTCATTCCTCCTCCTCTCACTCTCACCCCAGCTCTTCCTCTTCCTCTTCCTCTTGCTTCCATGTTGGCTTCCATTGTTGCTGTAAGAAAGTACTCACCTGTGGTCTTTTTATAGTGCTAACATCCTGATTGATGAGCCAACAATTATGCTACCAGGTGTTTGGTCAGGTGGAACGTGTTTCTTGATCATTGGTCCATGTGTGAGGCATTTTGAATATCAGTGTTTTAAACCTGCTAACACGTGACTTTATGTCAGATTCCTGTGTCTTACGTGGAGAAACGTGTGCAGTGGTTTGCAAAAAGTGCCATGTTGATTTGCAAATTGTGTGAAAAGCTGAAAACGTTTTTGGAGATTTGAGCCGATGTTTTGCTCTTTGAGTGTCAGTTAAAATAATTGTGCTTTATGTAGAATTTTAGTGTGTTAGCAATCGAGAAAAACTGTAATACAGGCCTATGTGTAAAAAAGGAAAATAAAATAAGTAAAAGCTAATACATGAGATTATAAGACATAAAATGGAGAAAGTTAAATATATGGCTGAAATAAAACAGAAACTAAATAGAAATTGAAGCAAGTAATATAAGTTTGTAGCAGATGGTACTTCAAGTGGAATACAAACAGGAATCTAGAAAGTGTAAAAGCATAATGAGAATACATGTGTACAATGAGAAAAACAGTATCTATTAAATACACATAAATGTCATTCATTTAAATTCAGCTCCTATTAACCAGGAAATGTTGCCAATATTCATTTAACTTTAAACAGCCATGTCGTATAATGTTTTCGTTGTTAGACCTAAATCTTAGACATTAATTTCATGGTAATCAGGTCAGGAAAAGTCCTGCGGCAGTTCTGTCATCAGCTAAATTAATTGAATGAACTGGATGTTAAAATGACTTCACGTGATGGAAACAAACCTGGAAAAACAGAGAGGATTTTCTCGGGGGGAGCAGGGTTTCACTTTCACTTAAACATTGACGTTAATTGCTTCTGACCTTCCTCTGTGACTGTGTGTGGGGCATAGGCGGCGCGTGAGGCTCAGGTTTGGGAAGGCTAAATAACTTTTTTTTTCATTTTACGCTGCCCGCCGGCGTCTATAGAAAAGAGATCAACTCAGTGACCGATCAGAGCTCAGTGTGCGGAGTTTAAATCTATCAAGTCATATTACAGGAAAAAGGAAATGCAGTTTAAACTGCCGTATGCAGAGAAGACGCCGACGTGTCGCACTTATCATTCATATCACATTGACATCACATCGTCAATCAGATCATCGATCTCACATCGATATCACAATATTTCCTTATCTGAGTCAGCTTCTCGAGCCGTATCTGGCCGTGCAACACTTAGTTACATTGTCACATATACTGTATGCAGACGTATTATTTTAAGCAACACATTAAGTTGACGAAACACTCAACTCAAATGTAATAAAGTCAGACCCCCTCGTGTTTTAGATGGGGCAGTATCATAAAACTGTTGTACGCTTTCAAACACTCGGTAGTTTATTTTTTAACGAGTTGTTCTGTATTCTCCTTGCAGGTGCAACTATGTGGCTTGTATCCTGGATTATATGTTTAAGTCATCATGGATGTTTAAAGTTCCCCTTTCACGTGAACGCGTTCTCAGCTGGAGAGAGAAACCCTGGCTTGATTTACCGAATTGATAACCAGCGTCGTAGGACCGTTTAGCGAGATCGCGTTTGTTAGGGTTAGTTAAGATAACTCAAGCATATCCAGGGTATGTTGAACTGGCTTCGTGGTACAGGGCACAGGTGGCTGCATAGCAGTGCTAATGTCAAAGACATTATATTTTTATTTTACCAGGATGCAGTTACACACATATTTGGGAAGGCTTAGCCTTCCCTAGCCGCACCCGCCGCCCCTGGTGTGGGGTCTGAGGTGCATTAACATGTCCCTGGTGTCATTATATGCATTGACACGTATGCACGCTGCACATAAACTGCACTTGTGTCAATACATGTAGCACACTTCATGACACTTTAGTTTACTCGATTACAGGAGTAAATCTTTCCTCAACCAGCAGCTTTTAGAGAATATTCTCTTTTATTGGCTCATAATCCACAAAGATAGGGAGATAGGATTATTGTTCCCATGGCTTTTGTTGGCTAACTAAAACATTGTGTCCATACATGATTGGCTTATATAGATCTGATACAAAGGCTGAGAAAGAGCTGTGGTGTATGGGCATAGATATGTCTCATAATTATTTGTGTGAACATAAAAATAATTCGTGTGTAAATATGTGATTTGTAAATGTAAAACAACATCCACAAATGCATTTAAAAGATTTGCAAACTCACAAATACATTTGCAAGTGTAAAACGGATCTGCAAATACGCTAAATATGTTCACAAATTTAAAAAAAGATCTGTGAATATCTCTTTAACATTTACACCTTTCGATCAGGCATTTGTGAATCCATTTTGTATTTGTGGACCAAAATGCGCTTGCGGATCTCAAATCTCTGTTCACGGATCTCAAATCTCTGTTCGCGGATTGTCTTTTTACACACACGGAATTTTGAGACATATTTTCCGCCGGTCTCGGCTAAAATCTACTCGTGTCACTCGGTTATTTTCGGAAACCACGTGATGGCCTTCTGATGGCGACATTTCCGCATGATTTCAAAGTAAGAGCATGATGGTTTGTTTAATGCTCTGTTTTTGTATTATAATGAACAGCGGAACGTTGGATGTATTCTTCATCACCATAACCCTGACCTAAATACGGTGCTTTTCTACAGATTACTTTATTACTGCACTGGTAAGGTAAAATTAGGCCGATTAATAAGATGTGAAGTGCTTTGTAACTTCGACCCGCTTGACTGAATACACAACAAACAATGAAGAAAGAGTTTTATCTGGGCTGCTTCACTGCCAGCTGCTCCCCCGGGACCCGAAAGTGGCGTAGGCTATAGCCTGCACTTCAACATCAACGAAAGTGCTCGATATATGCTATATTGAACCAATAACACAAACTAACTGTATCACTATAACATGATGATGATGATGATGATGGTGATGAAGAATGCATCTAACGTTCCACTGTTCATTATAATACAAAAACAGAGCATTAAACAAACCATCATGCTTACTTTGAAATCATGCGGAAATGTCGCCATCAGCAGGCCATCACGTGGTTTCCGAAAATAACCGAGTGACACGAGTAGATTTTAGCCGAGACCGGCGGAAAATATGTCTCAAAATTCCATGTGTGTAAAAAAGACGATCCGCGAACAGAGATTTGAGATCCGTGAACAGAGATTTGAGATCCGCAAGCGCATTTTTGGTCCACAAATACAAAATGGATTCACAAATGCCTGATCGAAAGGTGTAAATGTTAAAGAGATATTCACAGATCTTTTTTTTATTTGTGAACATATTTAGCGTATTTGCAGATCCGTTTTACACTTGCAAATGTATTTGTGAGTTTGCAAATCTTTTAAATGCATTTGTGGATGTTGTTTTACATTTACAAATCACATATTTACACACAAATTATTTGTATGTTCACACAAATAATTACGAGACATATCTATGCCCATACCCCACATTAACCAAAACTATGCTGGAGAGAAAACACAGTTCACATTGTGCAATCTTTATCCAAACTATCTGTTGTAAACATCCATCACAGTTTACAGAAACACTTCCCTGGTACAAATTGGTTTTTATTTTCATAAAGCAGTTACTCTGTTATCACAGCGGATACAAATGAAAATAATAAGATCTATAGCCTATATTATGTGCTATACTGTATATTGTACTAATCCAGAATTTAGTTTAATCAGAATTATCTGGAAAGGATAAGGAAATATGTGCAATCACTGATTTAAAAATGTTGTCTTACATAGTATTTAACAATATGTCTTTTTTTAAATGTATATAATTGTTTTATACTTTTTCTGTCAGGCTTGGTTTTATGGATAATGAACTGAAGAATACTTTGCTCGGTTTTAAAAGAATTACATGAAAACAGTGACATTTTGGGGGATACGCTTATACCCTTTTTTTGCCATGCATTTATATTGATATCCCTCTTGATATCTGTCAAATATAAAGCTCAAATTACCTTAAAGATAAATAAATACTGGAAGAAGGGGAAAACAGCTAGCCTGACTGTCGAACCTGACCAGCCCTTCGAAAGCTTATTTGATTAAAATAATTAAAATTGTATTTGTTTAACTGGTTCTACAAAATACAACTTACATCTAAAGTATAGTCTGTATAAACCATTCCTTAAAAATGTGTATCATGCTTTTAAATGCTAAACAGTGGGGTTTAAAGTAAATTGTTACCCCTAAAGCTAAACATGTATTTAGTATGTTTTTTGATAAAAGCTAACTAACATTACAATATCCTGCTTTCTGATAATGAGCTCATCTCATGTTGTGTGAACCGCGGGCTTAGTTACACTTCACATTAAGGCTCACTAAATTACCTCCACTGCTCTTGTCAAATGTCAGGTTGCTCAAATGTTCTATTACTTCATTATTATCCTCCAACTCAGCGGCAGATATAAATACGTCATCGGAAAAGTCCATGCCAGTGGCAGCCAAGGCCAGGAGCCGCTTTTCTTGATAATCAAAACACAACGTTGGCAGGGGTATCCACTTCTGACAGGTTTATTGTTATGGACGTCATTATTTCTCCATGTTATCTTTCCAATACGATAGCCCCTATTGTTGAGTTCAAAAATATGATTTCATCATCAGTGAGGGTAGTTTAATATTAACAATGCTCTAAATGGACTTTAATCACCCCCAAACACTCACAAACATCCCATTAGGAGTGCGCCATATAGAGGCAAGTGCACATCTGGCACAGAAATGTGTTGTAGCTGAATTTAATTTGTTACTCATGTGTTTCTCATCTCACATTTACACTTTCACACCGCAGAGTCGTTCAACTTTAAAGAAATAGTTCAACTTTTTGTGGAAATATGCTCATTTGCTTTAAAGATTAGAAGATCGATACCACTATATCAAAATATATGATATAAAATATTAGAGCCTGGAGAGGTCAGCGTAGCTTAATGTAACATAACGTTTAGTGAGCAGAGCAGAACTGTGACCGCCTAACTGTTAACATGCTTTTACACATCTGTTTTATACCAATTAAACAAACAATATCTAAGCTAAGCTAAGCGTTAAAGGGATAGTGGAAATCCGCGAATTTTGGGTTTAACTTGTGTATTTTTATTAAAATAAGCATAATAAACAATTTTTTTTAATTTCATGCGCCTAGTTTCATTTTATTTTCAATGTTACTGCGCCCTCTCAATGAAACGAAATACTTCGGGAATCGTCGGGAATCTTCGGGTGATGACGAGAGCATAGGAAGACGGGCACAAACAATGGCGGACATTCAATAGCATTTGCATGTGAATAGCCGACCTTTATTATGGTACCGAGTATATTGCCATAAATATGATGATTGATTATCAGTCAAAAATTCTACGTGACACAACGACATTGGATTAACCTTGAGATGCGTTTTATTCCGTTGAACACAACTTTTGATCACAAATCAAAAAAGGTAAGACGTAATTATTGTAATATTTTTGGAACCGGATGTTGTTTACTTTCTCTTTTCTGGCTGATAGCTCCAGGAATTCGAGGTCTTACAGTGATGACATTACATGTGTGGAATCTGTGGAGTCTCAGCTTTAAATCGTATATCTTGTTTGTGCAGTTAAGATAGTAATAAGGGCATTTCTACCGTGTGTTGTGTGTAAAAAAGCGTTAGCATTAATTAGCATTGTTTCGCTCAATGCTAATTCAAAGGCTTGGTATTACTCTTGTGTTTTTTCTAGCTAACAATTGTTCTTATTGTCAGTTAGCGGAGTTTCTTACCTTTAAAAGGGTATGAAACATTAATAGTTTCATAAATGTTAAGAAGCCCTGAGACATGTGAGAGAAAAAAAACTGTGGGAGGGGTCCACTGGGGGGACCTTCGGGCTTAACTGATTAACAATGATTAATATTTGTAAAGGCTACAGGTGATCTTAAGATGCGTGAGCTATGCTTAGGGACCTACCAGTCAAGATTATTTGTGCGTAGGGGTGCATCATCTGGTCCTGGTCATCCTCGCCATTGCCCATGCCGTGAACCATCACCTCGGGCTCGGGCTCGAACAAATAAGGACGTAATGGTCCATCGTCTGGCTCAATATTGTCACCATCGTCGCTTACTGAACCGGATTCAGATTCAGTTCCTAAAACGACATTTTCGTAGGAAAGCCGAGAGGATGTTTCTGACTCGCTATCATCACTGGATACCTCGTACAATCCTTCTTCTTTGTCTGGTATATTTGCCCTTCCACGTTCATTCTGCATAGACGCCATGGTTTGTTATCGTATCGTCTTCCTAAGTTTTCGTCACTTCCGGTTTGGCTGAGTCGAACATTTCGTTTCTAAAAAACTTCGGGGATGCTGCAATAAAGTGCTTCTAACATGCGTAAGGCAATTATTATATTTTTTTAATCAGGTGTGATTGTTTTGGTACGTAATTATGCTTGTATATAAGTTAAAACGAAACTATTTGAGGTTCCATTTCCACTATCCCTTTAAGCTAGTAGCATCCTGATGACTACAGCTCAATTTCCGTTTTATAAAATAAAATATTCCCAATCATCAAAAGCAATGAGAAGTTATTTATTGTTACTAAAGAGGAACCTGTTAGCGTTATGTGAAATGAATCTGAGGTCAATGGTGCAAACAGCCAGGTATGCTGTGTTGGTGTGTTGCTATCGTTACCTAATGAGAAGATAAAATATGAACCAGTACATTTAGTTTTAAAAGTTATCAAACTCAAGATACTGCATAGTGATCTATACTCCTGTGAAGCAAGATTTGGCTTTTCTGGAAAGTTATCAAGGCATAAATCATTTCTCCTCTGTCTGGAGACCAACACAGAGCTCTCATTGACTTAAATGAGGAGGTTGGCTTTTTTTAAGCAGCATTAATGACTCATGTCTAAGCCAAAGCCTGTAATACAGTTAATTTGCTACTAAAACATTTATAACATTAGGTAATTTGATGGGATGTTACATCAAATATCGTGCATTCAGTAAAACAGCGTGAAGTCATCAGAAAAGTTTAAATTGTAAACACACAATAAAAGAAGGACAGGCTTGATGTGTAACGTAAAGCAGACATGTCTCTGCATGTGAGTATGGAAAGTGTTTTGGTTTATTATGCCTCTCTCTCCTTTTCCTTTATTGACCTGAGAAAAGCTGACAAGATGACTTATTCCTCTTCGCCATGTGTTGGATTATGTTGGAATTTACCTCCATATGTCTCCGGGCTATTGAATCAGTCTTCTAGCTGCTGTGGTCCCTCAAAGTCAATCAGCCTTGGCCTGACGTTTGAGTGGGGGGGAAAGTAATTATTAGCATTTGTTTAAACCTGTGAGAGCTCCACATACTTACACCAGGATCACTGAGATGGTGTCGGCAGGTCGACAGCCAAAAGGCGTGCTAAATCGATGTTTTCATGCCACATTGTATTGTCCTACATGTCAAAACTCATCTGGTGCTCCACACAAGTTTAAACAAATGAGAAGAATTGTTTGCAAACGCTGCTTGACCACCGCTAGCCTTAGGCTCTGTGACTGAAACATTTTACTCTCATTTTTCTTTGAGGTTTGCCTCCTTTTCCATGAGTTTTTTGTACTCACTCCCGCCCTGTCTGACTTGGGGTCGTAAATATTACACGCTTGTGCCAGTGGCTGAGGAGACAGAGAAACAGAGAGCACAACAACACAAAACATCTGGATTCACAGTCGGTAGCTTTTAAAGACGTAAGCAGTCTGGTCCTTGTGCTTATGATAGACGTTGTTACTTATAATTTTACTCTCATTTGAAAGCTCTTACGGGACAAGATGTATTTATGCATAGAGGGACAGTAACAGATGTGGAAACAAAAGAAACACAAGTACTTCCGTGTGTGCAGGCATACGCTGCAAACAGATGCGACACAAACACAATTGACAAAAAAGAAAAACACAAGCACATTCAATCATGATTGAAGTCGACTCAAGGAATGAAAATGATGCTTGGTGAAGACATCATAGTCGCCTGATGTCTTTTTAAATATGTAACTGGGATTAAAGATATGAATTGCTTTGCTCCCTTCTTGTTTAAGGCGCCAAACACATGCCCCCTTTTGGTGACCCGACCTGACACCCAAATCTGACTGCGATAAACAGTGGCCAAACGCATGTCATGTGACAAGGAACAGCCAATCAAAGTTGTTCGATATATTTCTTTCTTCTGTAAATATCAGTCTAATGGTGGAAAAGTTGATTTAGTGCAGGGACACCCAGAGCTTTACAAACAATGTTTTTATACAGAGTTAAAAAAAAAAAACACTGTAAAGAAAATTAGCTCTAAACTTGCGTTTTATGGTAAGTAGGTTATAAAAGCATGGCCTCAATGATACGATTGGTTGGTTGTGGTTGCATTGCAACAGGCATTTGGCCCAATCTTGAAAATAAGGAGCTGGAAACCTAAAGTCACCCCTTGCATATTACAGGCGTTAAAAGATGCAGCATGTGTCCCAGAACCAGATCATTTTACCACTAAATCTGTGGCTTTTTAAAATAAATAAATAACATCACATCTTGAAAAGGCATCTCATACGAAAGAGAAGTCATACATGGAAACTTTAGAGTGCAGTTTCCCAAAGAGCTTCCAAGGCAATATTTTTGACTTATTGTTAATCACTACGCAAAAAAAAAGGACTTCCTTGACAGTGGAGTCAGGAGATGTTGTGAACGAGCAGGTCCCGCTCTTCTCAGGCTGATTGGCTAAGTCCCACCGCTCTGGATGGAAAAGTGGCATCACAACAGGAGCTGGCTGGCTGCAGACAGGAGACAGCCAACAACAGAAGTTCATGGGAGGGACAAAAGTGGAACGACAGGACGCTTATGGAGGTTGTCGGTCTTACTGTATAGTGGCTAGGTTTTGTTCTGCATGTTTGAATGTATGTATTGTAACTGTCAGGCGGGAAACTAACAATGTGAGTGCTGATTAATAACAATCTGCACTTATCAATATTTTTAGTTGCAATGGCGCAATGTGTCACATGACAAGTGTTGCGTGTAGTTACAAACAAAGGGGGAATAATAAAACCAAATCCCCCAAGGTCTATCTTCTGCTTCTAATTAGGAAAAGAAAAGCTGATGAAATGTTGAAAACAATTGAAAATCCACTGTCAATATGAAATGATTTATGTGTGTGTGTGTGTGTGTGTGTGTGTGTATGTGTGTGTGTGTGTGTGTATTGCTTGCAGATTGATGCCACTGCTGTGTGAAATTAGGAAAACTCTTCTCTCTGAATGGACTATTATGTGAACACATGTGTTAATTCATTAATCAAAAGTGTATGTTTTCACGTGTTGACCATGACCCCTGCAGAGGGCTGGGGCTCTCCATGGTGCCCTGGTTGGTAAAACACTGCGGCAGATGTGTGAGGATGAGGTCACTCACGTGCAGCTTTAAAGACGTACACTGATGCTGAATCACCTCACATGGACAGAGGGAGGGAGGGAGGAAACGTTGGATACAGACAGAACATTAGGAAAGAAGCAATAATGAATGACTTGCTAGGTAAATCTGTCCTGAATTAATGAAAAAATGACATGAAGATTGAAGATTCCAGCTTACAGGAAACAAGTCTCTTAAGTACAGACATTAATCAGTGATGTTTGTTATGAAATGAGGAAGAACAAGTTTAATCCAGAAATGAAAAAGTGAAGGGAGGAGAGGAGAAACAGGGAGTTACATATTGCTGTGGGAGTAAGAAGAACAAGCAGAATCAGTGTATTTTAGGAGGCTGCATCAGAAGAAGAAACAGCAGTGAGAAAGAGAGTGTGAAATTAGCTGGGACAGAGGGAAGAATGCTTTGAGGGAATATTTGTCTAAATCTACCGACTACTGATCCGACTGCCAATAATGCATCCGTTTCTAAATACAGCAGTGACTACGGAACAGTGAGAATCTCCATCACACACACAGATACACACAAACAAGAATATTAAACCTGCATTCATTTCACCTCTCCCACCCAAGGTTAGCAACTTCATGTCACTTGATTTGATCCAGATCTCCTCTCCTGCCACATCCTCTCTGGCCTCACATGCTTTTCTTCTTCCATCCCCACGAGCAGCCAACACTTTATGCCACATTCAAGGGTTTAAAATTGAACCAAATTCAAAGGCTGGTTCTTGTTATAGAGCTGCATTTTAGACTTTCTCTCTTATTTTGGACAATAGTTTTCTTTGTTGTTAGTCGCCACCTATGGCGGGTGAAATAACACAAGGAGGAAATAAAATAAATAAGAAAACAATAACAGCAAATGTCTGTCCTTAGATTGAAAACGTCTTTAGATGTGGTCAAGGGAAACTTATCATTTTCTATTGTTTTTTTTCAAAATCTGTCGGACAGGAGGTGAAAAATCTACTGTTGGGAAATTTGAAGTAACTTTTAACCTAAAGTCTTTTTTTTCTTTCTCGTCTTTTCAAATTACCTTCTGTCATTTTTTCCATTCTGGTTTTTGCTCCTAGCTTTCCACGTGGAGATGTGTTTAGACGGACAATGAAATATAACAGGCCCCAATGATGAATGGATACTGATGGATTCTTGCAAAAAAAACAGACAGCCGCCTCTTCTGTGCAGCATGATTTCATTATGAGTATGGTAGACCGTACGTCAATGAGTTGTTAACTCTTTTCTATGAAGATTTTGAGACATCCAGGACATTGGACATCCTGTTTGATCTGGTAGTGACATTTTTTTTAGCAACTTTCCAGGAAACTTGACATCAATTTACATCATCAAGTCGGTACTTAAAACTAATTAGTTTGTATGACGTGTCCTTACACTGTAAAAGGCAAAAGAGAGGCTAGACACGTTGAATTGTGCACATGGGAATAACAGCGCAATCTTGTGGGCAAACTATTCCTAGAGACTTTAATGGAGTAGCAATGAAAGTGAAAGCTTGCCAGTCAATGGCTATGTGAGGTGCATATTTATCGAATTTTCACTTTAGGAAAGTTTAAAATGTCAAATTCAAATGTAAGAAAGGTGTGTTATGCCTTTGAATGAGGAAATATTGAATAACATAATTAAAAAACTCCCATGTACCATAAGGACAAAAACATGTGTGATTCTATTTTCAGTTTAGCTTATTTTAGTCTTATTTCTCCCGCGTGCACAATCTGTCAAAGGGCCTGTTCTCCAGCCAATGTGCTATAAGGAGATCCATCAGTTCACCTTCCTAGAAAACTGCTGCTGCTAACAAAGCCAGCTTTCCACAGTGCATTGGTAAAGGTTAAGAGGGACATTTTGCAGACATAGCTCAATGCATTGGCAAATAAGGAACAGCTAATAGCACCTTGTTTGACTTCACATACAACTTGGATCAAATGCCATTGGTTCATAGCTGAAATGTGGCGCTGTTTAATCTTAGCAGTTAGATTTCACATACATATATGTTACACAATTGAAAAGAAATGTCCCGAATGAGCTAACAATTGACCCATTTTTTTAAATTTAGATTTTCTTATGTATCTTATTTATCAGCTCAAAGAAGATTATGTTTTTTTATTTGGTTTGTCTGTTTTTAATGTTTTACAAAACGTTGTGGAAGGGTTTAGCATGGGCAAAGGAAGAACCCATGCAATTTTGGAGCAGATCTGAATCCTTGGAGGGGAGACACACATTATTGTATAGGCTTTATGAAAAGTCTTTTCAGCTTGAATATATAACCTTTCTGCTAATACTCTTGGGTATACATTGCAGCCAGCACAGGATGTTGTGTGAGTGTATCATTGCAAATCACGCTCTTGGCTAGAACTAGTTTGCAGACTTCATAAATGTGTCTTTCTTTTATAGCTATATTTTGTGTGAATTAGGAGACATGTCACACGTTGGTTAGGCCCTGCTCAAAGGCTGGGGGGTCCTTCGTGATCTATGACCTGTCCTCTTTAGCACTGATGTCTGTTGAATTGTTTAATTTTTTAGCGTAGGAATTCAGTTAAGAGTGACATCTCACGTCTCCAACACATTTAGGCTTATTTTCAATCAGATCAGTCTTCTATAATCTGGAGAGTCTTGCCCACACAAAGTCAAATCTGATACCCATCTGATAATCATTCCATACAGTCTTAAGTTCTTTCATCTTGCGGCTTTCTTGTGGGTATCAAAGATTGTATAAACATCAGATCATTTCTTAGAGAGCTACATGTTTACAGTGATATATATATAATAAATATATATATATATATATATATATATAAATGCTATTGGGGCCAAAACCATGTCTGGGCAGATCTTTACATAGTCACAGAAACAGATGTACTATAAACACACACTGTACAGAGCCAAAGAGGAGGTACATGAACAAATAAACTCAATCAGGTCTTTAAATATACTCTTTGCTATAACTAACCAGGCCTGTGAACAGAAGTTCAGACATTTTATTTTCCAAACAATTTTCACTGTCTGATGCTGCATCGTCCTAGAACAGATTGAAATGTACCTGCCATTTAAGAATAATCTAAAATTTGAAGGCACTACGAGCCAGATTTTCTTAAAAAACAATGCATAGACTGACTCACGCAATACTAATCCGTCACTCATCACTTATGACTCACTGGGAGTGTGTGTATCTGCAGAGAACCTGCCCTCTGCCTGGATTTCTTCTGTTTCTGAGCGTCAATCTTTATAAACCATAGCAAATGCGTGCTAAACCATAAGCACAAATAAACAAGCGGACTACAAAAATGGCTGACAGTGGAAAAAATATCAATGAAAATATAGTGAGGCCAAAATCCAAGTGAACAGCGCTTGTTCCAAACCAGTAATATGGGGAACTAAATAAAGGGTTGGCTTCCACCTCACAGTGAAAACTGAAACCCTTGTTGAGCCACAGAGGAGGAGCCAACTTGAGATGTTAAGTTAACAAAGCGCATCTGACTAATCCTACTCTTTGTGGCATAAATGTTTTAGTAAATCAGGAGTAAATGCTTCATGGTAATAAATGGCAAGTTTAGTCTAATGTTTTATGACATTCCTATATAAGAAACCAAAGCCCCTCTTGTTACAGTCTGTCTGTCACCTTCTGCCACTTCAGTTGATACCTGGAAATGAAGGACAGAGGTTGTGTGTTTTATGCTTATTGAAGATGTTTCTGTCCTAAGATCCCACCTGAAGAGACTTGTGTGATTTTGAATAAGACTACTTGTTTTTTCACGTCAATACGGTGAACACAACATGGAGCAGGGACTTCTCCAGTCTAGCCAGGAAGTCAATTGTGTCAATTGTGTGTCAATTATTGAATTATAATACTTTCTAGTATTTGGGTATCCTTCAGATTCTTTTTTCTCTCTGACATCCTGTGAGCCGGCCAAAGAGGATTTGCATCGTGCTGACTCTCGGCAAAAGATGAGAAAAGATGGCCAAATTCTGAAAAAAACGTATCCGCTTCCTTGATTGAATCCAATAGGATTTTTTAATCGGAATCCAACAGTATTTGCCAAGATGAATAATACAGAAATGGAGAAGGCAGCTTCAGAAAGTATGGATTTGGAAAGGGAAAGTATCGTCAAAGGAAAAACACTCAAACAACTGAAAACGTGTCTGCGTCTTAAAGCTTCTCACTTCGAAGCTTTAAAGATTTAGCTCCAGTTTCACTGATTTGGAAGTCTGTGAAAGGATCCAGAAACTAGCGCAGAAATTAGGCTTATTGAGTATGAATGAGCAATTATTGTTTATTTTATGGATGCAAGGATCTTAGGGTAACAGTTTGTGTCCTTGTATGAGCTACATTTGGCAGTGAGGAGAGTATTTTTAGAGAAAGTCAGTGATCTCCTCGTGGATTTTCCAACCTTGGATCAATCCCACATAAACCTGAATGACCTCGAGCTTGCAGTGATTTATCACACTCTGTTGCCTGAACGATATCCTCAAGCCTTTTGACTCACTGATGCAAGAGACTGTTACATAACTGAGAAGAATTAGACACAGTCCCGCCTTCTTGCCAAAACAATCCTTTCCTCTCCTTTCTTTACAGTAAGCTGATTTTCAGGTAGAAATGTCAACGCTCAGATGAAAACAGAGACAGAAGTCATACAGAGTTGATGAAATGTCCTGTATCCACCTTTACTTTATTCAGGCCCTCAAGGATGCTTCTCTGTCTGTCTGGCGTGTTGAGCAGCCGTGATGAATCAATCCCCCTGTCAGGCTGAGGTATCAAAAGCTTCCCACAAACCCCTGCTGCCTCTTCCCCAATGAAACATCTGGTTCCTGGCTCTCAGTGCCTGGTGCACAGCTCCCTCTCCAAAGCACTCAGACTCGGGCTCAGACCCAAACGGGTGCCCCAAATGTAGCTCCATCGCCCTCTCTGCCAGGAACAACGGACTAAAATACTGGAAAATCTTACCTCCTTAATGTTGACACTTCACTTTTTATAATGGCTTTCCAGTCCAAATGGGACAATGACAGCTTGTGTAGGCACACAGCACGAGGAGTTCACATCAGGGAACAATGAGGGACAGATTTGCAAGGCGGAGGATCGTCTGGAGCCTGGAAATGTGATGACAAAGCTGCAAGGGCTGGAGACTGAAGACTTCCCTTCAAGAAGTCATATGACAAGTATGCAGAGCTGGGATATCAGATTTGCTTTGAGGATAATTACAAGTAATCTTTCTCTGCAAGTTTGAATTCAGTATAGTACGTCATTCCAATCCGAACCCATCGCTTCACAGAAATGTTCATTTTGTTTTCAGTTTGGCTCGTTTATTTGTTTGCAGGATAACGGAAAAACAGCTGGCC
Organism: Gymnodraco acuticeps; assembly: GCF_902827175.1. Classification (NCBI taxonomy): domain Eukaryota; kingdom Metazoa; phylum Chordata; class Actinopteri; order Perciformes; family Bathydraconidae; genus Gymnodraco; species Gymnodraco acuticeps. Next base: position 697,419 of record NW_022989815.1, read on the forward strand.
CAATCTGCATGAAGTTTGGTGGAAGGGTGTGGCATGCGTTAAGGGAGAAACCATTACATTTTGGATAGGGAACACAAACAATTTCAAATTTTCCAAATAATGCGAAATAGGGCGTTTGCCTATTCAGCCTAACTCAGCTCATTGAGTTCCCTTCAGATTTAAATGGATTTTAAACTCGATACTATTTTTTTTTTTTTTTTTTTTTTTTTTTTTTATAAATGGTCATACAAAATTGGATTTGTGACCATAACCGTTCATCAAATTGAACGTTCAATATTTGTGTTGGTTTGGTTTCGCTTGCATTAATACTACTGCGACTTGACTGGACTTTTTAACCATTTATTGACTAGCTATAGCTTACTATTTGAGCTGTGTATGCATTACTTTAAGCCATGTATTGGAATTACTTTAAGCATATTGTTTATATTTCTCCACTCGCTTACATAACATTTCAAGCACTCTCAATCGCAACATAACATTTGTAGGTGTTATAAGTGACACAGTATCCGGGTTGATAATTTTTACAAGAGAATTGTTTGTTTTTTTCAAATAAATTGAAATATTCCATAATCCCTGTTCCTCTTGAAACTTCATATCTCCTGGCGTACTGACTGTTAATCTGCTGTAGATGTATTACATCTGTCCAGTCCATCGCCTGAAGGCTTCCATCTGACCGTCAGAATATTAACATGGTTTCTCGGTTCAAAAACCCAACAAATAGCTAGAGACATAGATATTTGAAACTAGTGTGAATAAACGATGTGAACGTTTCTTTATGTCTTTTGTAGTGTAGAGGAAACTTCTGTGTAGCTATGCAGTGGGAGTCACCGACTCAGGAAGGAGACACGGGAAGAGCATTAGCTTTGATGTCAAACACATGATGGTTTATTTGGAGTTAACGGCCGGAGGATTCACATCACAAGTCCAAGAGTCAGAGGTTCTGACTTCACGGTAGAGTTGCCACGTCAATTCTGGAGAGCCTCTCTCTTGCCAGCCCATCTAACTGGTTTCGCAGAGAGTAAACAACATATTTGAGGAGATAGCCTAAACAGTGTGGGAACACAGAGCTACTTGCCTCGGACACTTATGACCTCGAAGATTTTACCTTGGAGTCCACAAATACAGAGAAGGAAGTGTTCCAGTGTACCCACAACACAGACCATCTGTATCCCAGTATTGACCGGTCACAGAATGGGAACAATAACATTATTGGCTAAGCCGCCTGTGTCCTTAAAGAAGGTAAACAGACATCGAGGTTTGTCCTGTATGTTACTAATTGGCGTCTTATGATAATTATTTCCACAACATGTAGGACAATATTAACTTATAAAATAAAAGCCTCTGTGTGTTGTAATTCAGTTCATAAATCTTATCAGGAAAAATGCACACTATTCCTGTCAATAAAAGGAGGATGTGAAACAAGTCTCACTGCACGCTTGTGTGCGCCTACCGAGGAAACCGCACCAACAGCGGAGCTCTGGTTTCCCAAAGTGTGTGAAACTATGTTGGAAGAGAGCTAAACAAAATACTCTTCTTTGCACATGAAAATCTTTCTAACGTTGATCAACAATGTTTTCCTTTCTTCCCTTCCAGAGGTTAAAGAAACTTTATCCTGAGTGAGTTCCATCGCTTTTACGAGTTGTGGAAGAGGGAAATAATTGTTGGCACGCCCAAAGTCTTACAGAGCAAAAAGTAGGCCACATTTAAACAAACCATCGTCTTAGAAAAGGGGAGACTTCTGTTTTTAAAGGCTGGCAACGTGTCTCAAATGAGAGTACTAGGGTATGTCTACTTCTATTTATGGCTCTGATCAATCTCTTTAGTCGTGCTTCCCAAAGCAGTCTGAAGTCAGACAGGCTCTTCTGCGGCAGATGCTCTCTGCCACATCAGTACTATTTTGATATGGAAGTCCCAGAAGGCCTGTAGGTCAGATTTAACAATCACTACCGTGTAACAAAGAGTCAAACTAGGCCAATATGTAACAATTCCTCGAGGCATTATAGTCTAAATCAGAACCGTTTAAATCGTATTCAGTTTGACAATCCTACGTAATTGACAACATAAAGGGAGTCTTGTCACCATGTGTTCGTCCACTGATAACCAGTTCACCCTCACACCACAAGGGAGAATGTGAGGAATGTGAAACTGGTAAGTCTCAATCACTGACAGGAAGAGCTTCAATTCAGTCGCTTCAATCACAGGAGATCAAGCAGCTGGAAACTATTTGTAGAGTAAAAGCAACATTTTAAAACATAAAACACGCACTATGTAAAGCTAATCCATTTGAAATGTACTGTGTGCCGTATGGATAAAGAGGCGGTGATCTTTTTAAAGTGTGTCTGAATCAATACCATGAACATAACTTTCATAATTTAAATGCACTCCATATTAAAGCAGAATGTGTTTGCATTTAACTCAATGGGTCATAGCAGCTGTAAGCTTGGGAAACACTGCCCTCTTTTGGTGACATTGCATAGAAGCAAAGTACATCAGAAGTAAACGGTCTACTGTGTGACCAGAAAGTTTGTTTTGATTCTGATGGTTCATGAGTTTTTAATAATACTAGTCATAAATGATATGTCATTCAAAAATAATGTAAACCCTGTCACTAGAAAGGACTTTGTCTGCAGGGCTGTGGTTTCTCAGCAAGCTGCTTTTCCAGACAACACATTTGGATTGGAATGAAGCCAACTTGGGCTTTAAGGGAAACATAAAGTAGTGGGAAAAGAATGTGTTGATAGCCATTGTGTAGCACCTGATAGTCACAGCCAGGAAGCGCTCTTTGGAGTGGACTGGTCACTAATCATCCTGTATGCCTCACCAAATGTTGCGCAAGCCTCCAAGGACTATAGTGCTGTTTTTGTTTGGTTAACTTAAGCTCTCCAACATTTGCTTTTTAGTGGATTATCTATCACAGAACATGACAAAAGAAGAGCGCAACACCAACCATCACGTTTGTACAATTGAAATATAATTTTATTATTATAATACATCAAAATCATGGATTGCAATAACGTTGTCTGATTAAGTTTGACTTATTCTGACAGAGCTCACTGAATATGCACTCCGGTTACCTGACGCCTAGTTTACATGTATATCAGCCAATATTTCAGCATGATTAACAATAGCCAGCTTTGATGAGAAAGAAGGCTAATTTGTGCGCTTATGAAAAAGGTATGGAGGTTGGGAACAGACATAAATCATTTCTTTCAATTTGCTTCAACCTGTATGCAAGCAGGGTGGTGTGTTTTCCAAGGAGGCAACATAATCTGCACCAATTTAGGACATTTATTTTAAATCAACTTTGGTGCAGCTGATCATGTGAAAGTCAAAAATATAGTTAACCTGGATACCAAGAACGCCACTTTCTCATTGGTACTCAATGCACGGTCAAACTGAACAATGTTCAAAACTTCTATATGACCCAGTCAAGGATTATTATTGAGGATATTTAAAGATTACGTTCTACTTTTTGGCATTCTGAAGACGCTCGCTCACATTTTCCCAGTTAATGATATTCCAGATAGCCTTAACATAATCCGGCCGCACATTTTTGTACTGAAGGTAGTAGGCGTGCTCCCAAACATCGATACCCAGCAGGGGGATGAGACCTGAGGGTCAGAGAGAGGAAACAATTACTCTGAGGGCTCTGTCATACGATCTTTAGTCTTACAAGGTATATTGATCCTGAAAAGAGCCATCACACTACCCTGCCATTACACACATACATTTCAACATTCAAGTATTAGCAATAATTGAACAGTGCTCTAATAAAAAGCATATGTATGAGTTGTGGCAATGTGCAACAGCAGGGCTCACTCCATGCAGGCATAGTGGACATGTTTTTCTCTCATCTGCTCCTAGCTACTGTCCAAAGCTTGCCAACAAAGCCGGCCCACATAGCGAAATATGGTACTATAGTGCTGTATCCAAGCCAAGGATTATAATAATAATAATAATAATAATAATAATAATAATACATGGGACTTTTATAGCGCTTTTCATGAAACTCAAAGACGCTTTGACAGAGAGTTTTATTATGAGTTATGAAGGCAATACAATAATATTACAGTGGCTCCAAAGTCTGAGCCAAGACGCCAAACTCTTTATTGCCCCCGCATTTTCTACGGCAGCGCATTACAGCCTCTTTGTCCGTTTCTACCTTTCACAATAAATGCCCTAGACATGAACATAGCATCACTGCTTATGAGAGAGAACTTATATTCACACAGAGCATTTTGCTGAGAGGCAACTCAACTACAAAAAAGCATTCAGTGCAATTATCGCTGCAAGGATTTAACCCGTTATTAGCAGCCATGTGTGAAGGTGGAGAGATGTGAACATGTAAAGCGCTACTGTTATTTTAAAGTGTTCTAGTCTTGGTTGGACATTAAATGCATGAACACACTATAGTACAATTATTAATTTCACATCCTCCACCGTCAAAATATTGTCTGATTTGTATATATTATAAGAAAACTAAGAATCTTAGGTTTCATCATCTGTCCTCTATTATTTCATACATTTCTTGGATGATTTAGGTATCGTTTCATAATTTGTATTTCACTACCTCTTCTTCAAAGCATTGTTTAACCCTCTGAGACCCACGGGGCCGTATACGATCCCAAATATCACGTTGTGTTCAAAGCGTCATCACTTCTCAGCTGTTTGAGCAAGAGACATGCCGTGTTTTTCCTCTTAAACTACAGGAATGGCAATAAACAGCTCTATTAAGTTTTTCATTGAGAGGAGTTTACTTATTTTGGTGAAACGGCTGTGCGTATAGTTTTAAAAGATGCGGATAGTCTCACCTTGATTCTGGCGCAGTGTTTATCGTTTTCTCTTTTATAGATCTATTCTCATCCACCATCTTTGTTTGTGACATAAAGAGTGTAAGAGTCACGTTTCTGGATCAGACACTCTGAGTGGATGCTGTCACAGCCAATCGGAGTCTGATTCAGAGGGTTGCCTGTCAGTTCCGTTGTTATGTGTACTGAAATGAGAGCCGGTATAATTCCACGCGCGAAAACAAAATAAAAGTTGGAATACGTTCTTTTAGTGTTTTGAAAGTAAACTGAGGTATGGCAAGGACGTTTACTACAGCTGAGGCTTTGGAGCTTTAAGGTGATGATGTTGATGAAATCTTCTCAGCATGCCATGTGTGATTGTGGACAGGAACTACCATGAAATATATCATGTGTAGTTTTGACCAAAAAAAAGGCCCATGCACACTGCCCAAAAGAATGGGCATAACTAATGAACAGAAGAAGTTAGAATATTCTAATCAGTTCTGATACAATGATAATAAATGTGTGCAATTGTCTGTGTTGAATGGTTTTTTCAATGTTATGGTTAGCAGTTATTTTTAATGAAATAAGTAATAAATTCAAGCTCCGTTTAAAAAGAAAACATTGTTTATGGGCAAATATCCCATATTATAGTGTATATAAGTCTCTAATGAGTAGCATATATCATTAGCTGAGGATGTGCAAAACTTGATTATACTGTAAAGAAATGACAATTTATAAGGCAAAATACAAAAATATACAAAAACGGAAATGTCCTATGTGGGTCTCAGAGGGTTAACTGACCTGTAGTTCCATGCAGGGGATCCTGGTTAGCACAGGCAGCGATACGAAGGCTTCCACTCTCCTTATCGAGGCCCAGCCAGCCCCAGCCTGACCCCTGCACGGCCACTGTCGCCGCAGACATCCTCTCCTTCATCTTCTGGAAGGAGCCAAAGTCCCGCTTAATGGCCTCCATCAGCTCCCCTACAACAAGGGACACAGACAGGTGCTATTTCAAAGCAATGCTTAACATTAGGATCATACAAATAATTTTCAATATACTTAATTTAACATAGTATATATTTTCTATATAATCCAAATTATTTTAGCACAAATCACATAATACTTTGCCTACTAATTAATGTCCCCATTTGACCCGTCTAAGTAGCATCTTTGACCAGTAGGGGGCAGAATGCCAAAGGAAAACAAAGTGAAGTGAGCCCAGCTGCACAGGTTCCTGCCAACCTGATGAATGTATGTTAAGCCAATAGTCATTTAAATGTCAACTCTGGTTACGTCTGCAGAATCCTCAAACACATCTTGGACTGGACATCTTTCACAAGCCACATATTTACTTTATTTATAAGTTTCTGCCGTTTTATTTTGGGACGATAGTGTATTTTAAAACTTGTATGCGCTAGTTCACTATTGAGTGCTTGAATGGGTGGTAAGACTAAAAAAAGACAGTCTTTGTAAAGGATTATCCAAAAACAATGAGCGTTAAGCTGCAAAGAACTGCAGAGTTGGCTGTTCCCTTGCAGTAGGTTTAGCAATAATTGCAACCCTTTAACTTTACAGATTCATGTGTTTACTGTAGAGATGTGTGGAGAGGTGTGTGTGTGGTTAACACGTAGCACCCTATGTCACTCGCTGTTCTGATGAAGGTAAACACCGCGAAGGCGGTGCGTAAAAAGGAACATCTTTACCCGCTGGCTGGTGCTGCACTTCTCAGAGGCGGAGTATACGTCCCGCTGCCTCCTGATGCTGCAGCCATTTCATGAAGTGAAGGAGGTTTTCCTTCTATAAAAAACAGCTGCGAGCAGCAGATACCGCGAGAGTCCCGGACATGAATTCATAGATCAAGGCAGACTAGTTTACTCTCCTGTTTTGCCAATCCGGTGCTTAAACCAATAGCTCTACACTAGTGCTGTAGCGACGCGTGGACGACATCGACTTCAAAATATCGTCTACGACATATTTCCTCGTCGACGCATCGCCACACACGTGGGTCACCCAAAACAACAACAAGCAGTTCGCAATCGCACTTTAAAAACTATGGAGACTGAAACGGCTACCAGCTCCTCCTCACAGGATTGCGCACGAAGCCCTGAAAAAAGCCCCCAAACAAAAACATCTCGCCCTAGGTCTTCAAAAGCACGGGAATACTTTCAATTTAGACCAAAACGCAAAGGCATTGTTATTTGCATTCTTTGCCAAATGGAGTTGGCATACCACACTAGCTATGTTGGAGCATTTAAAGCGGAGGCACCCCCTTGTCTCTCGTGGAGGGAAAAATGATAAGTAAGTACTAACTTTGGCTAAATTAATTCCACGTTTGTGTAGTGTGTTGTGCAGCTTGAGTTCTGTGCACTTCGGTAGTGCTAACTATCTTATAGCTCTCCGTGCGGTTTGTTCGTGCTTGGTTGGTTAGTAGTTAATGTTAGCTACCTAGCTAGCGGCGCCAGCTGTGTGTTAGTTAACGTTTGTCAGCATTTAATGTTGGCTGGAATGGTAGCTAGTTTACGTCTACAGAACACCGCTATCTAGCCGCTACTAACCCGGAACGAACTAACTGCACAGAGAGCTAACTCATGTTGTGGTCCTTTACGAGTCAAACATAACATTAGACTAACGTTAGTCAGCTTATAGTATCAATGTATGTCAACTAACGGAGCCAAGCAATGTCCAGGCCAGGGCTGCACGTAAGCTGGTGCGCAGTTGTCATGAATTAATTAATGTTTTTATGAGCATTGAAAACATTAAAATGAGCACCAGCACATCCAAGTGTGATAGGGCTCATATGAGTTGCACTACCAAACATTTTCACTGTGTAGATATAGTACTCTACAAGCTTTTAGATAAACATGAAATGCATTGTTGGACTTAACATTGTTTAAAAAGTAACCACGTTAGCCTTCAAGTAAGCTAATTATACCATAGCACTGCAATGAGTTTAAGAGTAGATTGAATATGCCCCACTGTCATAGCTGTTGTTCCATTGTTCATTGCTGTTGTGTTTTCTAGGACAAAGCAAAGAACCTTGCTATCTTGGGAAAGAGGCGCAATGCACTCCACAGAAGGCAGCCGAACTCAGCAAAATAATCTTGAGAGTAAGTAATTATTTGCTTCCTTTGAGCATCCTTTAGGAGGGAATGGCTGTCCTGATCCCATTTATTGTGTCCTGATTTATTAGCTAGTTTTTAGGTGTTTCTTCACTTGGCCTTTTTATTTGTGTCCTTGTTTGGATTGTGTAATAATTAAGCTTCTTACACTGTAAGCAACATGGCTCTATGAAAGGTGCTGTGTTATTATTAATAATAATACATTTGTTTTATCTTACAGGTGATCGTCAAAGACATGAGGCCTTTGCCATAGCTGGCAAATAAAAGCTGACAGAATAGTAGTTAAGAGAGTCAGTTTCATTGTGCATCAGGTCCTGTGTTGGGACTGTTATATTGTGTTAAACACTCAGGAATGTCTGTACTGTGCACGGCACAGTGTTTGTTTTTGCACTACATTTTTTATCTTTTGTAATTTTGTACAGAAGAGATTTTTTGTTGGACTGTAAGAGTAAACAGGCTGGCCTTTTTATTTTGTATAATTTTATTCTATATTTCTTATTTTGCTGTGCAATACAAAAACATTTATATTATTAAGAATGTTTTGGTATTTATTTGAAATACATTATGTTTTTTATTAATCGAACAACAGAAAAATAATCGTTAGATTAGTCGACTAATCGATAAAATAATCGCCCGATTAATCGTTTTCAAAATAATCCCAGCACTAGTGTTTATTAATGCAGATATAGGTTAACTACATATTAAAGCAGTGTAAGGTAAATAGGAGAGCTGTTTAAGATATTGGATGAGTTTCTGCCTTACCCTGTGGCTCTCCTCCCCCATTAGGAGAGAGGTTTGTCCAGAAGATAGAGTGGTTAATGTGGCCGCCTCCATTAAACTTCAGAGCGGGCTGGAGGGCCACCTGTGCCGTCACATCTCCTAAAATACAAGCCAAACACATGCAGAAGGTGAATATGAGTAAACGTTTTGAATATATGGATTTATTTTAGGAAACGTGCAGATGTTTCAATCACAGTACACATTTAGATTACAATTGTCCTGCTATTTAATATACAGGAGTTTGTATTTCTTTGTACCCTTTGCTAGTGCCTCCTGATATTTCTCCTCTGTAACATTGAGGTTGTTCACATATGTGGCATGGTGCTTGCTGTGGTGCAGCTGCATGATCTCTGCGTTGATGCTGGGCTCCAGGGCTCCATAGTCGTAGGTCAGGTCAGGGAGAGTGTGCTTCTGCCTCGATGCAGCCACAAGGTTTAAAGTTTGGCTGAGGCTGGCTGCACACCTGTAACAAAGCAGAGCAAAAACGTCCCAAACCATTAGCATTGGATTTACAATACAGCGTTAAGTGTAGTGGAGTAGCCAACATGAATAGTACTAGCCCAAGAGAGCCTGACACAGGGAGGTTCAATCGTTTGATAACACTTTTGCAACAAGGTTGAAGTGACCTAAATATATGATGTTTATTGTGGAATAACGTTACAGTAAATTCATCAGGTGTTTAAATATAAACTGAATGAGCTGGTGACACCGAGTTAGCTAAGTATGAATATGTGTGTCTGAATATAAAAGCATTCAATTAACAATTCACAACGAAGGCAATGCGCGCAGGACGACGCTATAGTTTTACACAATTATTCTTTATCTGCGCCACAAGCTAGCCTTGCAGTGCTGCTAAACTAAGTTAGCCTCCTGGCTAGCTCAATGTTAGCTCTGAATACAACAACTGTCCCAAGTTCATGAGCAGTCAATGCTAGCAGGAGTTAGCTATCCTAACAGCCCCTTGGGCTCTTTGAGCATGGCAGTATTGGCACTAAAAGGTAAGTTGATATCTGTTTTACCTGCGTATCTGGCCAACTCTGCACAACATGTTCACAGTGGTGCTTGCAGGATAAACAAGACCGAGTAGTCTCACCGGTTACTGGTAACTGCCCTTGAAATGTGCGATTTCAACTTGACAGCAGCCGACTGTACCATTATCGCACTGTGGGGGTGTTGACGAGAGTGTACAGGAATGAGATAACCCTCAACTGAGATAATTTCAAGCCACTTTTTAGATATATTATAGGTTATCCACTGTGTGATGACATGGATCATGAAAACGTGGTACATCTAAATATCTGTTTAACATTTTAGAAAATGTACGTTATTCTCGTTATCCCTTCCTCTTTTTATAGATTGATCAACTCCCTGGTGCACTTTTTGTTATAAAAAAGAGCCAGCTCAAGTCTATTCAATATGTTTTGAAACATTATATGCCCTAGTAATTCAATTATACATAATACAATGAATAATAAACGTGGTAATTGTACCAGTAGGCTGAACAATTTAGAACATCAAAACTACCAGCAAAGGATCACGTAAACGTTTCTTCTACCCACTTCTACAAATGGATCGATCAATATCCAAGATCGTCTATATTGAGGAAAATGATTTACTCAGAAATAAAAAATAATCGACACTTCAGTGTATGTGATTGTAAGGTACAACATTTTCACAACCATAAAGACGTATAAAGAGAGCTTACCCTTGCAACTCATCTGGACTACGTTATCAAATATAATAATAACAGAATAAGCATACATTTCCATCATTCTCAATTGAGTGGCATGTGCCCAGGAAGAGCAACAGGGGGAACTGAGAAAACATCCCGATATACAATATTTTATCAAATCTAACGGGGTAGAAAGTTACATAGCATGGCACTGCCAACAAATGTAACTTAGCTTCCCTTTGTATATTAACTTTACAACAGAGACATTCATTTTTTGTTTTAAGTTAATAAAATAACTGCACTAGGAAATACCATATTCCAAATCTTAAAAATAACCAACGAGAGACTATATGTGAATAACTTCAAATAGCACTCAAGTAATAAATGGCCGAGGAGCATATCTCTTAATATCTATGCGTCGCAGCCACGTTTTAGATTCCTGAAACCTCTGCGGAGTGAGAGGTCTGTCTCTCTCCTTCTTTCTGGCTCACTCTGCAGCAGCAGCAGTAGCAGAGCAGAGCCATTCTGTCCGGCCGTCAGTGACGAAGATGATGGTGATTACGCCGAAGCGAGTCAACTACACATAAATCCACTGCCAATTTTAACGTAGTTGCAATCTTCCGTCTTCTTGAGAATCGGTGAAACCGTGAGGATCCAGAAACATCGAGATAAACTCGTCTGGTGAGTGTTTGGATGGCTGAAGGCCCGAAATCTGCAGCCAAGAGCCCGCTAGTTTCAGGAAAAGGAGCGCAAGGGAGGGAGTCATTTCCTTCACCGCCATTTTGTGATAACAAGGAGCCGAAAACAGAGCCAATAATTTCATGCTGCCAGGCTGAACATAAATCAATTATTGTAGCTTCACATTGTAGTTTCATAACCAATGTTTAATTCACTAGCGGATGCTAAATGTTATTAGCACTCTGTAGTTAACCTTGTTAGCTTATTCTATTCATTCTCATCGCTGCCCTGCCACACCAGCTAACATTAGGCTCGACAGCCCTTACTGACTGGTAATGTTCACTTTTATATGGTCCACCATGTGGTTAGCTTGCCCTTCACACACATAACGCATCCGTTTTTAGTCGGAAACCACAACACTTGTAGCAAATAGCCAACTTGTCATTCATGTCATATTTTTACTGCGTGCACAGGCTCCGAGTTGCCGCTAAAGATGATGTAGCCATCAACACTCGACACGAGCTGTATTTAATGCTGATTTTTCTTCTATTTTCATTTCTAGATTTCAAAATGACCAACGAGGAGCCTCTCCCCAAGAAGGTGAGCGTGTTTTCTAGTTTATTTACCATGTGTCACGACTTCCTCCATGTCAAAAATATGGGCTTTAATAATTGATAAGCTTCTTCATCTAACCAGTTCTTGTGTTTGCTCTCTACAGGTTCGCCTCAGCGAGTCTGACATGAAGACCCTGACCAGAGAGGAGCTGTGTACCAGGTAGGTTACAGCTCTACTATAGCAAATTAGTTATGCTGTGGGGAAAATTCATCTGTTTACGAGCTGCTGATGTTTACACATGTTCTGCTCCTCTCAGGTGGAAACAACACGAAGCATATGTCCAGGTCCTGGAGGCTAAATATACAGAGCTATGTTGTAAGTGAACCAGCTGCATCCACCACAACATGTGTCCTCTGACAGCTATAACCAATATATCTGGTTGCTTGTGAAGGGATGTTTCTCCTGATGCCTTTTCTCTTCTTCCTGTCTTCGCTGTCTTAGCCAATGATGTGCCAGGGCTGAAGGAGTCTGAGGAGAAGCTGAAGCAGCAGCAGCAGGAGTCAGCACGGAGGGAGAACATCTTGGTGATGCGGCTTGCTACTAAGGAGCAGGAAATGCAAGAGTGCACAGTACGTATATATATTCCTCCACCTTACTAAAGCTGTTTTTTTATTTATTATGGGGAGCTTGCTTTTTAGCAAGATAGAACACTTGATGATCTCTTTAGATTGGCGACTAGCTGTAGTCCAATAAACATAATAACTGAGCTATATTTACTTAACTTAAATAAAAGTAGGTACTCTTAGGCTGCAGCTAACTTTTAATTATTGATTGATTATTCGATCTTCTAAAATAAAGTGTTGTTAGGTTGGCTAAACCTCTGCTATTGACTAATGCTCATTACAACTCACTTAGTCTTTTACTTGCTTGTTAAGTTTAATCATTAAGCATAAAGAACACTGTATGAGATTGCAAATATCAAGACAAACAAACTCCAGTCAGCACATGTATTGTTCATTTTCACTTGAAAAACTGAACCTATAATATCTCAGCTAATCTATTAATGGACATCATTTCAGCACTACACTTTAAATTGTATTCAATAATTATAACGCTATGTAGGCTAAAGTAAAATTGTGTGGAGGAGGGCTCCCCTGTCTCTTATCTGACTGACATCTCAGTAGATCACTGGGTGGCTTTGTGGCAACACATGCCATTCTTCCAGGGCAGCTGAGTTGAACACACACACACACAGAGGTTATAAAGGTTTTAGACTTGGGACCTTGATGTTGCCTGCCTTTTTAACCGTTAGTTCAAGCTTTGGGGCATATTGGTTACACCCTTGCCTCATGTAAATATATGCAAATCATTTCCATGGAAGTTTGATGTGATGTTAGCAGGTGAGATTTTGTTTGTTTTGAACTTGGTTTGTCTGCCTGGAATGGAAATGATTTGCTGTATGTGACTAGGACAGCAACTCATATCTAACAATAGCTTTTGATATAGACTTCACGTGGTGTTGATGTAATATGATATGATGAGGACTTATAATCCAACCACATTTTTGTTTGCCTTAATATAAATCTAGATGCTGTTCAGGCTGAATGATTATACTATTTTAAAAGTAACATGCAGAGTCCCCATCTTTAATAATCTGACCCAATTCTGCTCTTGAGGCTCTATTGATTTTAGAACCAGAATATTGATTTGATTTTGGGGGAACTTGCTGATGTAGCTTTATCGACTGAATCAGGCTAAAATACTGCATAACAGCGGTACATACTACCCGTTACTGGTCAGTAACACCTGTTTGTTTTATCCTGCAGACCCAGATCCAGTACCTCAAGCAAGTCCAGCAGCCGAGTGCGGCCCAACTGCGGTCATCCATGGTGGACCCGGCCATCAACTTGTTTTTCCTCAAAATGAAGGCTGAACTAGAACAGACTAAAGACAAACTGGAGCAGGCCCAAAATGAACTGAGTGCCTGGAAATTTACACCTGATAGGTAAAGACAATCAAAATAACCCCACCCTCCCAAAAAACAGTCAAGACTTCCTCATGCCCCCCACCCTCACTCTCGCTGCAGGCATGCAGGATCAAAGGTGGGGGGGAAGGCTGACAAATGCTGTACTCACCACGAGACTCAGACTTTACAGAAAGCCAGTCACTGCAAAACAAAACTGTTTTTGTACTCTCGCACTGTGCCAGCTACATATCACATAACCTAAAGCGAAAAGACAGTATGGTCAGGTGACACTTGTGTTTCAGCTCTCTCCCCTCGTATCCCCTCACCGTCCAAGGGCCTGAAGGAGTCCGGACTGTTCCTGAAGAGGTGGTCACTCACTCCCCGACACGGATAAGCCCTCCCCGGCCCCTCAGCTCAAAGCAGACAGTTCAAATATTAAATAGGGGGGTTATGGTGGAGGTGAGTCAGGCAGGGAGCATCCCTAGCCTAAAACAGCAATTGAACCTTTTAAAGACAATTCCCCTACTTGGTTTAAAAAGACATTTAACTGTGGATTACACCACACACATACCCTGTAGTCTGCCTGAGAAACGTAAAGACTTGTTGGACAGTCTAGATTCACTGCAGTAACATGAGGAAAGTTTCTAGGATTAAAAGTAAGACTGTGGGGGGAAGAGACGCTAGCAATGATGTTAAGACTGAGCGGAGCCAGATCCTGGCCCACAGAGCGCTGAGGGTCCAGTCGCCTGTGTCTCTGAACATGGGCCCACTCACGGTAGAGTGTATTTACATGTTTTATTTTGTGACTTGTTTCTTTTAACTGCCATTTCATTTGATCTTTCTCTTGTTTCTCTGAAACAAACACTTACTGCAGTGTGTGTTAACCAAGACGCATGATTGGCTTTTGATTGTTTAAACTTGTGTTCATATTTGCACTTTTATGATGCATTGAGCCTAGCTTAATTCTTCAGGTTCAAACTGAAACACACTGCTGTGGGAGTCCTGTTTTCAAGTTGTGAATGCAAATGTCTTTAACAATTCATGTTATGAGTTGATAAGAATGTATTTATTGTATTTCTGTGTATTGTGATTGACCTTACAATCTTTCCCTCAGCCAGTTACTCTAATAGCTCATTAGATTATTTTCTCACATCTGTGGCACAGATCCTTAGCCACTGTTTCAGAATGGAAGGCACCAATCTTTTGTGTTGTTTTAAAAAGTAATTTATACTCTGGTCTCTCACACTGATGTGAGATTACCAGCTGGTGGTGCATAAACAGCCTTTAAAAGCACATTTCTTGCCATTCCTTATGGTTAAAACTATCATTTCAGAGAAAATGCAGTTAAATTGCATCTCAAGTAAAAAAAACATGTATTTAATTAGCTTTCTGAGCTGTTACCACTCTAATGCCTGCTGTGATCGGCTACATATGCCACGACTGTTATGTTAACAATTCCTTTTCCTCTGGCAAGATGACTTCCATAGGCATAACATACATTATAGTAGAGAGATTAGTTATGGTTTGAACTGACGTGTAAACTTGTCATTTACTGCAAATTTGGCTTCTTGATTAGGGCTTTTGTAAAATAGAGCCACAAACTGCTTTTACTGTGTGTTTAAATTGATGACCATGCAAAACCAGTGCCTGGTTCTGCAAAGCATCTTTCCTTTTAATGCTGCTCATAGTTAAGGGTTGATATTTAAATGCAGGGTTTCTTGTAGTGTGTCATTCAAATGTTACTGTTACATTTTTCATTCTATTTTTTCTCACACTCTGAGCTACTGTTGTAGCGAGTTGTTGACTTTGAGAGTTTGGTGGCGACAGAATTGCTACTGTGGTTTTTAAAGTGCTCGTTTCTTTAATATGCAGCATGGTTAAAGTGTACAAATGGTTCTATAGCAATGTGGGACCAGTAAGCTGCTTTTGGGTTTCAGGGGAGGAGGATCTTTTTATATTTTAAATGCCTACTCAGAACTTCTATTTTTTTATATAGTAAGTGTTTAAATGTCAGTTTGAACTTTGGGGCTTTTACAAGAAAATAATTAACTTTTTGGGTAGAACACAGATTTATATCAATAATTGTATCATTCATTTTAGTACAATGAAAATCCTTTTGTGGCTAGAGTAAATTAGGAATGGCTAGGTTGCAGCTTTAATGTTAAACTCGAGCTTGTTGGAACGGATCACCTGCACCTCGTTGCCTGTTGTGTTTGTCTCCTGGTTCACTGCGTGATGTGAGACTTGTTT
Source organism: Gymnodraco acuticeps (assembly GCF_902827175.1). Classification (NCBI taxonomy): domain Eukaryota; kingdom Metazoa; phylum Chordata; class Actinopteri; order Perciformes; family Bathydraconidae; genus Gymnodraco; species Gymnodraco acuticeps. The sequence goes on from NW_022989815.1 coordinate 713,229, forward strand.
CCCTTACAGCCAAACGGGGAAGAAACTGATGGCCAAGTGTAGAATGCTGATTCAGGAAAACCAGGAGTTGGGTAGACAGATGTCCCAGGGACGCATCGCCCAGCTGGAGGCGGAGCTGGCGCTGCAGAAGAAGTACAGCGAGGAGCTCAAGAGCAGCCAGGACGGTGAGAACACAACCAGCATCCACATCTCACAGCCGGTTTTACTTTATCATATGTACATCTTTTCTGTCCATGTTGTTTTTTGACTTTCTTTGTCTGTTCCTCTTCATATCTCTCCTAGAGTTGAATGACTTCATCATCCAGCTGGACGAGGAGGTGGAGGGAATGCAGAGCACCATCCTCGTGCTGCAGCAGCAGTTAAAGGACTCCCGTCAGCAGCTGTCTCAGAATCAGGGGCCGTTGGACGGAGCGGGCCCCAGCAGGACTTCACCTTCTGCGTCCTGCTCGTCCGCTGAGCCGTCCGCCCAGCCCGAGCCGCCCAGCGCGTCCTCTGAACCGGCAGGCAAAGACTACGGGAGGGTCTCCAACGGACCGAGCAACGGCAACTCATCCCAGAGGAGCGAGACGGCCACGCCCAGCCTGTACCGGGAGGTCAGCAGCACTGAGGAAGACTTTCCCATGTCCCCCATGGTCTCCAGCCCCGGAGAGACCGAGACCAAACTGTCCAACCACTCGGAGGAGACGTCAGGGAGTCAGACGGCAGCGGGGAGGGTCGCAGGACCCTCAGGCTTCGGGAGCCAGCTGAGCGCAGGGTACGAAAGCGTGGACTCTCCGACAGGCAGCGAGACGTCATTGACTCAGCACTCGAATGACACAGACTCCACCACCGACCCCCATGAAGACAAGGCTGCCATGGTGACCAAGGGCACCAGGACTGCGGGGTCACGGCACGCTCAGAACGGCCTGGACTCCGGCAGTGCGGTTTTGTAATGTACTTTGACATGTACTGTCTTTTTTTCTTTTTTTATACAATATACAAGGCAACAAATGCATAGTCTGTAACACGGCGCAGCTGTCCAAGACATTTTGTTTTCACCCTGCTCTCCTTGCCTCTCGTGATGCCTCTGTCACATTTGTGTTGCTAAACAGGGATTTAACAGGTATGGGTTAATGTTAGATTTGAATTGAGTGGATGTATGATTAAAACTAGTACGTTTCATTCTGCTGTTTTCTTTGAGCATGTCTATGCTGTTCTGTTTGAGCTCTTGACACTGAAATCAGGCATCTGGTGTTGTAACTCATCGTCAAAGTCAGTAAAATCACTGAATTACCGTAGCTTCGCAATATTCAAGGTCATTTTTTAGATGTTGGCCTGTGTTTTTTTTTTTTTTTAATGCAGTTTTAATTTTTCATGACAAATTCTGTTCAAAAGACTCTGTTGAATTGTGAGTAGTTTATATGCGATGTTCATATTATTCTGACTTCAGTCCTTTTCATGTACTGACCAAATACCAATAAAGATTTGTAATACTATAGAGTGAAACCCCATTATTACTCCCCATCAATGCAATGATAGGAAAACTCATCACTTGTATAGCACATTGAAAGCATACATATTTAAAAACCTTTATTAATTAATAAACCCTAAAGTATAAAACTGTTTTTTGAGTAGGTTTAACAAAATGAAAGTATTTAAATGTTAAGATAATGAACTCATGGGAATGTTTTTCGCCTTCCAGGTTGAGCCTTAATATTTGTAATAAATCTCAATTAAATGTTATAAATCATACCAATAAAGCATTACGGTAGCACAATGAGGCTAAAAAAGGTTGACCTTTACAGATAAGTAGAAAAATACATTATAGTAGGAGTATTGATTGAATGTGGGTCTGATTATCTTAAAGTTCAATGGGATGTGGCTTTTCTAATAAATAAACACTCCTCCTCCCACACACGTGGTGGCGTTGTTTCTTTTCACCTCCATTTACACTTCCTACTCGGTGCAGCTCTGACAGACAGGCAGTGTCAACAGAGCCCTGCACAGAGTAGACATTCAGGAATAACCACTCCAGCCAAGCAGCCGTCTATCAAAATGAACACCGAGTCTGTTGTCATCGTGTCTGCTGCAAGGACGCCCATTGGTGAGGTTTAATATCCCTTTAACTGCCATACACGTTCATTTTAAACACTTTTCTAACATTGCTACTTTGCTGTTGCTACATTCTGACTCGTTGCGATGGTCGAATAAGGTTTTTGTATTTATTTTTGAATCATGTTTTTCTACATTTACGTGTCGCTACATCATGACCTTCTTTAAAGCGTATATATTAGCGTAGTTTAATTAGGTAAAGTGGTTGATGTCGTTCAATAAAACACGCCGAGTCTTTGCGAAGCTGTGATTGGTTGGCTCATGTGTCCGGAGTGTTCTGTGGCCTCTGATTGGTTGCTGGTCATAGTCCCACAGAGCACGAGCGCTCTCTCATTGGTTATCACTGCAATATGTCAGGTCAAGCTGGGCGTGTTCTTCTCCCCAAGATGTGAAACATTTAATTTGACAGCAAGGCCACTGTGTACTCAAGAGAAGTCAACAAATTGATAGTATGATATCCCATAAAGACTCTGCCTCTAAGATATGCATGAGTAAAGCTTATGTTATTATGTAATGCACTATATAGCATTACAGGCACATTTGTTGGTCAGAGTTCAAAAGTTGTTAGAAAAAGATGAAAAGGTGAACATGTTGGTCTTGACCTTTTTAAATTATGTTTCTGCTGCCACCAAAGCTTATAATAATTCACATAATAAATGTTTTTAGACATTTTGGAGTTGTAATAATTGTACCTCGTACACGGTTGGATTTTGGACCACATTTAATATTGTGGACACCTGTTTATCTACTTTTCTTTATTTAGCGAAGTTGAATAGATGTAAGGTATCTCCCTGATAATGTGCTCATTGTTCAATATTTGTCCCTCTTTTTAAAAAGGGTCCTTGAACGGTGCTCTGTCTACTGTGAAGCTGCCTGAGCTGTGTTCCCTGGTGATCAAGGACGTTCTGAAGCGGGCCGAGGTGAAGCCAGAGGAGGTCTCTGAAGTTATCATGGGACACGTTCTAACAGCAGGTGAAAGCTCAGGAAATCACTGTGATAAAGAATGCCATAGGTTGCCGTATCTCATATAATGTGTGGTGTGCTAACAATTATTGGGTAACTGATTGATCCCCTATCTGTCTTATAAAAAAACCTTGTTAATGGAGGGTTAACCCCTTAGTATCCAGCAAGAGTCACATTGATGTTCACCTCTATTGTGTTTTATCCCTTTCTGCCTTATTAATAGACCGTGTGTGTTTCTGTCCGTCAGGTCAGGGGCAGAACCCGGCGCGTCAGGCCAGTGTAGCGGCAGGCATCCCGTACCCCGTCCCGGCCTGGAGCTGTCAGATGGTGTGTGGCTCTGGGCTGAAGGCTGTGTGTCTAGGAGCTCAGTCCATCCTGACCGGAGAGTCCACTGTGGTGGTGGCAGGGGGCATGGAGAGCATGAGCCAGGTAGGGTATGGGACAAGAAGCATCAGAGAGGAATAGGAAACTTTATTTGACCAGATGGAAATGAATAATGTGTGTGGGTTTCTTCTTTAAGAGCCTACTTACATGTATATTATTACTTGATTAAAGGGGACCTATCATGCAAAATGCACTTTTCGATGTCTTTTATACATAAATATGTGTGTGTCAGGGAACTCACAAAGTGTCAGAAAACAAAACCCTCTCTCTTTTCCTCCGTACCCAAATCTCTAAAAAAGGGGTTACAATGGAGCTGCCTCATGTTTTTATATATCCGAGACCCATAATATATGCCTAAAATTGCATAATAGGAGACCATTAAGCCAATTGGGGTCTTTTTTACTTGCTTTGTCTGTGTGTAAAACATTTAATATTTGGAACTATAGGTCTTGAAGTAAACTGAAAAATTGCTTTGTAGGCACTTTTCAAATTATGGTGTAAAATATTTTCAAATTTCGGTATCTAAATGTTTTCTTATATGGACATTTGGTCAGGATGTTAAGATGTTATAACCGTTGTTTTCTGGTTCCACCAAAGGCTCCTCACACTCTGAGAATGAGAGAAGGGGTGAAGATGGGCGATGCCTCCCTGCAGGACTCCATGGTGGCCGACGGCCTGACAGACGCCTTCCATGGCTACCACATGGGCCTCACAGGTGAGCATGGCTGAACATATACATTGTCACACATCCTTATGTATATTTGCTGTTGTGATAAATCAAAATACTTTTTATCAGCGGAGAATGTGGCAGAGCAGTGGAAAGTCAGTCGAGAGGAGCAGGACCAGTTTGCTGTCCGGTCCCAGAACAAGACAGAGGCTGCGCAGAAAGCAGGACACTTCGATCAAGAGATTGTCCCGGTGACAGTGTCGTCCAGAAAAGGTGAGGAGCTGCTCTGTGATTTATGATCAGGAAATGTTCTCTTCTCTCTTTTACATGCACTGTAACATTTGTCTGTCATCTTCAGGCCCGGTGGAGGTGAAGGTGGATGAGTTTCCTCGCCACGGCAGCAGCACAGAGAGCATGGCTAAACTCAGACCCTGCTTCATTAAGGGCAGCGGCACCGTCACCGCTGGCAACTCCTCAGGTTGCTGCTCCTTTCTTTTTTGAGACGATGTCATTGAGGTTTATCTCATTAGAAGTTATGTAATCTAAATGCATGTTTTTCCTACTGTAGGTATTAATGATGGAGCAGCAGCAACCGTCCTAATGAGCCAATCAGAGGCTGCGAAACGTGGCCTCAAACCGATGGCCAGAATTGTAACGTGGGCTCAAGCTGGCCTTGACCCGTCGATCATGGGAACGGGACCAATACCAGCCATCAGGAAGGCCGTGAGTAATCAGAAGCAACGAAATGTAACCATATCTGAAAAATAAATCTTCTTTGGTTTTATTTCATTATTATTCTGTCGTTCTTGTCCTCTGGTAGGTTGAGAAAGCAGGCTGGCAGCTGGACCAGGTCGACTTGTTTGAGATCAATGAAGCCTTTTCTGCCCAGTCTGTTGCGGTGGTGAAAGAGCTTGGCCTAAATGCAGACAAGGTAATGTTTCAGCCCAGCCTCACTGACAATACATCTTGTTTTTGTCTGTCCATTAACCCACTTTCAATATGAGTATCTTTTCATACTTAGGGTATCCTAGAATATTAATACAATCATACTAGTGCAACCTCATGCTTACTCTAGTAAAACAATTACTCTTTAGAGGAACATTACATTACAATCTTTTAGAAACTGTCTGTCAGCTTTAGGTGATGTTTTTAGTAGGGTTGCTCAATTAATCGTATTTTAATCGCAATTACGATTTTGGCTTGCAACGATTACGAACACAACGTAATCGAAATAAAACGATTATTTTTTTTTCAAATTGGTTTTTCAGTTGAATTATACTTAAAGTTCAGGGTAATCAACTGTTAAAAACATACTGTTCAAATGTCTTTTTTCAATAAATGGATAATCGTTTTTAATAATCGAGCGGCCCTAGTTTTTAGGCATTTTTCCTTTTTATAGTTGACCACTTTATAGAAAAGCGTACATTTCCCTCTAGAACGGAACAGCATGGTAACCTGTGCTTTTCGCCCCTCCTCTCCTCAGGTGAATGTGAGTGGGGGGGCCATCTCTCTGGGCCATCCCATTGGCATGTCTGGCTGCAGGGTGCTGGTCACCTTGCTGCACGCCCTTCAGAGGACTGGAGGCAGTAAGGGCGTGGCGTCGCTCTGCATCGGAGGAGGGATGGGCATCGCCATGTGCGTGGAGAGGGTTTGAGACGGAAACGTCATGCTGCCTCACAGATTGCACTCAATCTTAAATGATAAAGGGATAGTTGTTGTTTACACTGCAAGGAGTTTAGGCGGATCCAATATTAGCGTGCCATTCTCACTGAACATCAAACCCCTCCCTCAGGTTATAGCTGTGTAACATGTGACTTAAGGATTTAATACCTCTAGATAATGTAATTGTAGTGTGTATCGACTATTAGATATATATATATATGCAGCATACTGCAGTTAGTAGCTGTTAAGAAATCAAAGTATTGGATGTCTTCTCCAAGATGCACTCCTGACAAGTGAAACAAACTGCAAATGCAAGGCTTTAATGTGTGCCCGGTACAGACAGGCTACCTTTTCTGTAGTTTTTTTACTTTGTGTAATTTAATGATATCGTTCTTAGTTTGCTGTACAAAGACATTTTGATCGACATTCCACTTTCTCTAATCAATGTAGCAGACATGAGCCTTGAAATGCAAGTGCCATAAGGTTACGTACGCTAGCCTTCTCTAACCGAGTACTTCCTGTACACAGCATGATGCAAGTGTAAATGTTTCCTGCAGCTCTTTTGCATATCAATAAAGAATCATCAGCCATCGAGTCAAAAACGTCTTCGGAACTCGTTTATGAAAGCTTGCACAATAACCACATCAATGAAAATCGGAATTAACTAATCAAGTCATGTACATGTACATTGGAGCTTTATTAAGTGTCCAAACAAAATATCACTTACAGTTCCTCTGGAGGCGAGGGAGTGAAAGAACAGTAAACAGGCAAAGTGCACGACCTATACTAGAGCATCAGCCATGAAGAGCTCCTTACGTATAAATACAGATGATGAACCTATCAGGACCAATCACAGCCTTTAACCCAGAGATCCAGACTGCACTGCATCCTGGTACGACTGCCCGCCCTCCTTCTGCTCTGGGAACAGTTTGATGAGGTCGTCGATACGAAGGATGGTGATCGCAGCCTCCGTGGCGAACTTGAGGCTCTTTGTCTTCACCATGGTGGGCTCGTACACGCCCGCCTGACGGTTGTCTCTAGGTTTGCCGTTGAGCAGGTCAAGACCAATCCTACCAGACAGAGAGTGGTCAAATACTGAATCTTCTACAGAACAGTTCCCAAAGCACTTTCCCTGAGCAGAATAGGAATTATGGCAATAGCTTATTTTACTCAACCAAAAAAAAAGATTTTAATATGATAGAACAAATCTGAAGCAAGATAAAAAATGCATCTGATCATTCCAGAGTGAACACCTAAACCTATCGTGCCACTTAACGTAAACTAGGGCTGCTCAATTAAATCGTATTTTAAATCGCAATTACGATTTTGGCTTGCAATGATTATGAAAACATAATCTAAATAAAACGGTTTTTTTCAATTGGTTTTTCAGTTGAATTATACTTAAAGTTCAGGGTAATCAACTGTTAATAACATACCGTTCACTTTTTTTCAAAGTAAATGGATAATCGTTTTTAATAATCGTGATATCAATTATTGACCCAAATAGTCGAGATTATGATTTTTGCCATAATCGAGCCGCCCTAACGTAAACATATGACAGTGTTGTGACTGGTGCAGCAGTCAGGAGAGACTCACCATTTGAGGTTCTTGCGTTCAGGATTAACCTGAGCCTCATTGTGGAAGGCCCGAAGCTTTGCCACCAGATCTGTGGAGTCCTGAGCTGCGTTTACAGCCAGCGTCTTCGGGATGACGAGGAGAGAACGAGCAAACTCGGCAATAGCCAGCTGCTCCCGGGAACCCTAAAAAAAAATGAATCATAGATGAGTGAAATCTCAGTATCGGGGAAACCTGGGTAAAACACGACTCCAGATTCGCTGCAGCTCAGATAGAAAGGTTTTCAGAGGAGTGTGCTCACCATGCTTGTGGCATAATTCTCCAGGTAGATGGACAGAGCTGCCTCCACAGCGCCGCCTCCTGGCACCACAGACTTTGACTCCAGCACCCTCTTGACCACACAGAGAGCGTCATGCAGAGAGCGCTCCATCTCGTCACACATGAAGTCGTTGGCCCCGCGCAGAATGATGGATGCTGATGTGCGTGCTTTGGTACTGAGGAGATTCAAGGGAGAAGTTAGAACCAATACAGCTTATTTATGTCAGACTGTTAGAACAGTATATGCAGGCAGACCTATGAGGGGTTTCTGCCCTCTACAGATCATACAAACTCTTTTTCAGAGTTAATCAAAACATGTTGCCAGAACTATAGACGATGCACTGAAATGTTCTGATCCTACAGTTGGTGCAGACATCCACGAAGTACCAACAATCTGATTTGCATTAGAAAACATTGATTTATAAAGTTGCAGTTCTTACTTCTTGACCATGATGAGCTCGTCGTCACAGATGCGATCTTGCACAACCTCCTCAGCCTGGCCGAGCATAGTCGGCTCGAATGTCTCCTCTCCCTCCAGATTGGTCAAAGAAGGGCAGACGGTGGCTGAAATAGGACATACACAACCAGCGTCACCATGATTCAGTACTTTCAAACCACTAAATATAAGGGTTTGATTTTTTTAAAGTGTACACAGATGTTTAGACAAGCTGCAGCAAGAGGTACCTTAAATTCCACAAGATGTATACATAAGCAGAAACTGACCAAGTCTTCTGATTCAAACTTAGAATACTTTGTTACAACTTTAATAAAATGTTTTAAAAAGATATCATGCATTTCATTTTGTACCATCATTTCATTAGAGGTGGCAGAAATGTGGCTGCTCAACCTCTTCAGACTTTGATGGAGTGTTTCTCTCTCCTGTTAGCATAGCCATACATCTGTATTAAAAGGCAGATCTGGTACTATAACAGGATTTTTTCCAACAGGCTGGGGAAGTGCAGTTAGATTGGTATACGTATTCTATACAATCCACTTGTTTATGAACAGATGTTAAGAGCAGGAACACACAGACACCATCTTCAGTGAACTTCCACCCTACCTCCTGTTGACTTGGCAATGCGCTTGAGGTCCTTCTTGAGAACCCTCCTCACTGCCATGGCTCCGACATCCACAAAGTACTTCAGACACATGTCATCAATGCCACCGGTGGTCAGGATAACGTTTGCGCCTGAGGCCAGAATCTTTTGGATCCTCTCCTTGGTGATATCAGACTCCCTGTAGCAAGGAAATCAAAAGTTAATTTAGTTTCTCCAGTTTTATTTGGATGCAATATAAATGCTATACAAAAATTCTCCAGCCCACAATACTGGTACAACAGCTCAGAGAGACTGCTGCTTCATATCGGGGCCGTTATATTTTCTCCCACGCGTATCACTGTGTAAACTATTGATTCACCATCACAGCAAATTGAAATGGGAATATTCTTATGGATGAGTGCAAAGAAGAGAAGAACCGTGTGTACCTTTGTCTGATCTGGTCCAGCTTCTCTGGGTCGCTGATCAGGACTTGGACTCCCATCTTCATCTTGGTCTTCTGCAGACTGAAGTCCAGGCAGGCAATCTTGGCGTTGAGGATACGCTTCACCATCACTTTGGAGAAAACAGAATGGCATGTTTAACATTACTACTCCACATTACGAAGACAAACAAATGAAAAGACATTTGTTGTCATTACATTGTCTGGCTAAAAGGCTGTGACTGAACATTGTCTAAATAGCTTTCTAGAACATTTTATGTCTCCCACGCAAATCACTGCTGACACCATGAGGTGAGGCATAGCAGCACATTTAAATTGGAGTTTAATCAGCTGTAGTTGTAATGTATGATGCATTACACAATGTTGTTCATTTTCATTTTGGAATATCGTGAAACAAACTTACTTTGTGACCCAACAGTGCAGTTCACTGCGTATCCATTAACCAAGAAGCTCTCCTTCTGGCTACGGCCGTGAGCTTTCAGCACATTCACAGAGTTGATGGGATATTTGGCCACCCCCTTGGCGTCCACAAACTTCACAGCAAGAGCAGCATCCACCACCATGTTAGCAAAGAAATCTGCATCACTGAGGGTTCCAGGTTAAGGCAGATAAGGGGTTTCGTTGCATTAACAATAAGTCACTGCCTGCAAAGTCCTGGCATACAAAGGCCAGCGATTAAGTGGGTTTGATCCACACGTGCACTGTGTAGGAAAAAGGATACGTTCCAATGATTTTGGAGGACATGGAGGTCTTGGCTGCATTGATTAAGCACTCTCTGCCCAGTTCCTCTGTTCCAATAGTGAGATTCTCATTAATGTAGCGAACTGCTTCCCTGGAAGATAAAAAGAAACGTTTGCATCAATAAACATCTCATTAGATCTGAAGCACCCAGGGATAGTCAGCGTCAGTGTAGAAAAACTTCTGAACAGTAAAGAGCAGTCCTCCATGTTAGCATCTTACTTGCAAGCCAGACGATATCCACTGATGACTGACGTGGGGTGAATCCTCTGCTTCACCAGCTCATCTGCACTTTTGAGCAATTCTGCAGCAAGAATTACCTGAAAGAATGTCACATTGAATAGATAAGTAAATTGCAAACTGAGAATAACATTGTTACACTTTCAGCAAAAGAGTATATGAGAAAGTACAAGTTTCATTTTGTACCGTCGTTTCATTAGAGGTGGCAGAAATATGGCTGCTCAACCTCTTCAGACTGTGACGGAGTGTTTCTCTGTCCTATTAGCATAGCCATACATCCATATTGAAAGGTAGATGTAGGTACTATAACAGGACTGTTATTGCAACCAATTTGTTCATTATTAAATAGTTTATAGAGCACAAAAGTGATAAAACATCGCAATTAAAATGCTTTTTATAGAGAACAGGGATATTAACATGCATTCCCTTCATCTCATTTGTATTCACTAAAACGTAAAGACAAAAAAAATGCATTGTATATTTCTTCATCCTGGTATCCAACACACACGGTCTCTTTACCAGTAGACTCCTAAATGTGCCACCCTATTGGAGCAGCTGAGGACCCCACTCACCACAGACGTGGTCCCGTCCCCGACCTCCTTATCCTGCAGGTCAGCCAGCTCACACAGGACCTTGGCCGCTGGGTGCTCCACCTCCAGCAGCTTCAGGATGGTCGCTCCATCGTTGGTGATGGTCACGTCCTGTCAATCAATAAAAAAAGACAGATGAGCAAGGCAGACCATTTAGTAGAAATAAGATAATAGGAAATAGATAACAGGGGCGTCACTTTGTTAGAAAAAGTGTGGGGGAGACTTTTTTCAGATTAAAAAAACAAACACTACTGCTTTCCCCTACAAACAAATGCTTAAAATACTTTTATGAAAGTTAGTGCAGTAATAGCTATGCTAAGCTGCTGCATGGCGGGTTCAACAATTGCCTCATTATTCTCGATAGAATTACAATTAATATTATTAACCGGGTCGCAGGTCTAAATTACACCACTTATGTTACCGAAGTGTGAACTCTTTTCGAGATTGAACATGTTCTCTTGTACAAATAATCTCAAAGATTACAATCCTTTGTGCACTTTTTATTTAGCAAATTATCCTAATGCAAATGACGTCTGTGGATATTAATGATTGAGACACATACCCCAATTTCGTCCACCAACATCTTGTCCAGGCCAACAGGTCCCAGGGAGCTCTTGACGATGTTAGCGATGGCTGATGCGGCCATGACTGCAGAGACAAAAAGAAAGCTGCTCTTAGCAAAAAGCCCTAAATAACATGTTCTTCCCATTTAAAAGTCAGCTGATTAATCATTTACTATATCTGCTTAAACGTATATTCATTCATCTGTGACTGATATATCCTGTCAAACTATTTGGTGGGGTGCACAGTTAGCTAGCCACACCTTCAGACCATGACAGTGTTTTTCTATCCCATTAGCATAGCCGTCCATTCATGGTGATGCGAGTGGAAGGTACTGAAATGGGATTACAACATTATACTCTGTTTGCGTAAATAGCATAGCGTGTAAAAATTGCATGAATTTTCTGTGCTATGCAGATTTTCACAGAAGAGGAAGCAGAGGCTTATAGTGAAAAAAGTTAGCTAGCATTAGCATTAGCCACGTGTGGTGCGCGCAGTAAATTCAATCTGTTCTCCCGTCTACCATTCGTAATGCACTTTAAATATATGAAGCTTCTTTAAAACACCAAGTATAAGAGCAACATTACTCACCATTTTGAGTACGAACAGACTCGCCAGTTGTCCTCTGGCCGAGCACGTTCAACGGACCATCTAAGAGGGACATTTTGGACAACCACACAACTGAGAAGAAAGGAAGAACCGCAGTGCACTATGGGTAACCCGGTATTAAGGAGAAGATTCGAGAAGAAAATGTCCACTAAAACATGTAATTGCGGAACTAAAGCTTTTTAATTATGTTAAAGATATCAACTTTGGAATTGTAATGAAGTTCCACGTTAACCAGTTCCCTTATTAAATTAGAAAAGTACACTTTGTCCCGTTATTTCTTATAAACTATATTACCCAGCATGCATCTGATGTTCTTCCTGTTTTAATCTATGGTTTTAATATTAGTAATGGTGGTGACCTCTGCTGGTTAGTCTGGTTATCACTTAAATTACAAAATGCATGTCGCACCTGATGTGAAGCTAAACGTATAGAGCAGGGGTGTCGAACTCAAATACACAGTGGGCCAACATTAAAAAAAATGGGCACTAGTCGAGGGCCAGACTGGTTCTGTGTATTGCAAAACGTATTGAAATGAACTCATTGCACATATTAAACCTGGAACTAACAAAGCTTAAATTATTGCCTATAAAAACAACATTAAATAATCAGTTGCATTCATTTCTTATGGCTCTATCTGCAGATTTTCTGGAGTCATTTCTTATGATTACATTTTTCTACAAGCCAACAACAGCTTCAAAAAAACTATTTCCCTCAAAGAAAAAACCAAACATGCCCTGTTTTCGCAAGAAAAAAAGTGCAGAAGGAACTATGGAATGCCATTTAAGCCAAAATTATGCCTATGAAATAAATGCTGAAATAAATAAATGAGGCAATACATATGTATACATGTACATTTAAATACACATTTATTTATTTCATGGGACTTTTATTTCATAATGACACATTTATTTATTTCAAGAGACTTTTATTTCATAATGACACATTTATTTATTTCAAGAGACTTGTATTTCATAATGACACATTTATTTATTTCAAGAGACTCGTATTTCATAATGACATATTTATTTATTTCAGGTGACTTGTATTTCATGATGAGACATTTCCATTCCTTATATGCAAATAACGGGGCGTGGTTAGCTCACAGATCCAGAGACCCAGACCAAAGCAACAGCACCACACTGACTACTCGAGAAGAGGAAGAAAATGGACTATAAGGCAAACTACTAAATTCTCAGTCAGACATCGCATGTAATCTGATACTCTAAATTTCACCCGCCAGAAATGTTCGCTTCATGTGTAAATTGTCCGTTGGCAAACCAGTTGACTTCTTCTTCTCTCGGTTTTTTGGCGGATTGCAAACAACTTTAATGTGCATACCGCCACCTACTGTACATGAGTGTGAATCATCATATCATTCCATCTCTTAAAGATCAAATGCAAAGCTTCCAAATATGCTACATTTTTATAGAAATGTCGTTTTTAAGACTGCCTGTATTTAAAAAAAAATTTAAATCGAGATAATACACCCAAAAAAAAGCTTTTTATTGATCCAAAACTCGACCCAAAGCCGTCTGAATTTCTGACATGTAATTCCCAGCAGCCTCCGCGCGCGTGACGTAATAGTGGCCAAACAGTCTCTGGACCAAATATCCCGACTCGGCAGTCTCGGTCACATGTTTTTCGAAAAGAAAACTGAATTAACATGGGTTATTGTTGAGCTTTTTGTTGTACGAACGGTGCGGGATCTGGGAGAGTTTGACATGCATTTCCCAAAGACCAAATCATCCGCAAAAAATGGATTTTTTTAGTGAATCGTGTTGGATGGCAACCGACAAAATGGAGCAAGTTGTGTTTTGACCACTTCGCGTGTGATGCATACGACGTTGATTCTGCTATCATGAAGTCTGTTGGTGGAGAAGCATTAATAGCACGTCGGAGGCTGAAACCCGGAGCCGTCCCCTCCATATTTCAGCACAAGAAACCACTGAAAGAACGAAAGAGCCGGGCGATGCAGAAACGCCAAATAATTGAGGTAAACAACTTTTGATTAGATTTCAAAGCGCACGGAGCACAGCAGATAACGGAATTGCAGTTTTATTGCTTATAGAGGTGGGCACCGTTAGATTCTGTGTCTTTACGATCATAAACAATGTGTTGGATGTGGAGCTAGGATAAGTAATAAGGGCGCTAGGAGTGATAGGTTAGCATTTTTCGCTCGGGGCTAATTCACTGTTAGCATTGTAGTTTATCTGCAGCTCATTCATCGCTCCTCCACTCATAACGGAAAATGTCGAACGTCCTACAGTCGGTGATGCAGACTTCTTCTCCCATCTCTTCCTTCACTTTCCCATAGTTGTGGCAGCACTTGTTTTCTCGGCTTGTAGGCATGGTCTGGCAGTTTCCACATCTACACCAATTCTCAGCACCCTCGGCCTCTTCCTCAGATGGCGAACTTGAATCATCGCCATCAGCACTTTCATCGGTGATATCAGGTGACGTTTCCTTTTATTTCCTCTTCGACATCAGAGGCTCGTATAGATATGGTTGGATGTCGACAACATACTCCAGATATTGGGTGGCCTCCGACTCAGAATTAGACATGATAGACGAAACTAAGTTGTACTATCGGCGGAAGCCGCTGTGAGCCGCTGCGAGCATTTTTCGCTGGGGGCTAATTCAGTGACGGCCCGTCTACACTACAGGCGTCGAAAAAGCTTGAAGCTGGGCGTGTCTGAGGCTTGGCGATTTTTTGCGAGCAACGCGACCAACAACCAATCACATGAATCTCCCGCCCCCGACATACAAAGCAATAGCAATGTTAAAACGAAATAAACTGGATATAAAATCCCCAAACAGGCGAAAACCTACCAGTTTCACCCACTGTCTCTGCCACCTCCCTCCATGCCTCGCTCCTCCGGTTTGTATCCCGGTAGATGAACAGAGACTGATCATACAGCACCGGGTGATTCACTACCGCTATAATGAATTTTCCCTCCATTTTTTTTGAATATGAGGAAATGACCTGCGTAGTCTCTCCCAGCATACACTAGGGGTGGGCGGATCGATCCCAAAATATCGATACTTCCGATATTACGTTACGTTTCAAAATATCGATACTAGAGCCAATAGGATCGATACTGTTATACTTTTTTTCTCGTCTCCTCTACTCGTCAATTTCTTCAAAAAACTATGTGCAGACGAACACAAGTATATGCTCTTTTCTTCTCTCTCCACTGCTGTCCTCTTCTCCTCGAGGCTCCCTGCCTGAACGCCGATTATCAAGCTGACTGACAGCAGCCAGCAGGGCAGGACAGCAGCAGCCAGCGACTCGCGAGTGCAACACACACACGTGCATGATGGCTGAGAGAAAGGGCAGCGTTGTGTGGAGCAATTTCACAACTGGCAATTAAAACGTAGTGAACTGTGATGTGTGCAAGAAGACAGTTTGCTACTTTGGCCACTTTGTATTGTTATTTTTCATGTTTGCACTTTAAATTTGCAAAAGTAAAACGTGTATTTGTCTATAAAAACTGTCCTGTTTTTATTCATGAAAATGAATTCAGATTTAGTCTATTTATGATGATTTCAGCTCAAAAATCATGTCATGCAGCTCTCCCCTATATGAAAGTACATAAGACGCTTTTCATTAAAAAAAGTATCGGTATCGATATCGGTATCGGCGATACTGGCCATGAAATACTTGGTACGGATCGAATCCAGATTTTGTGGTATCGCCCACCCCTAGCATACACGCGGTTTGATTGGCTAGCGCTTGTACTGGCAGATTTGCATAAACGGGATTTCATTGGGTGACGCCAGCTTCGAGCAAGCATCGACAACATGTGACCGACGCCGATAGACGCTCGCGATGCTTGCAACGCCTTGCCATGCTACCCACAATGCAGTTCGGCGAAGTTTGAAAATATCCTACGTCACCCCATTCAAATGAATGGGCGAAGCGTTGAAAGCATTTTTTGACGCCTGTAGTGTAGACGGGCCGTCACTCAGAGCACCTGGACTTTATTTTTCTAAACCTCTCTAAAAAGGTCAAATTCCACTTGTTTTGCATCAATCTTGATACAGGGTACTTATTATATGTTATAGTTTGGATTCCTAAAGCTTTTAGTCTATAGTCTACTCAGAATCAGACATGATAACGAAACTAAGTTGTACTATCGGCGGAAGCAGCTGTGAGCGATAAGCCAAGGTTTGTTTGTTTGGCCACTGTGACGTCACGCGACGCCATCTTGTGGAGGAGCGGCTGAGAAAATAAATCGTCGGACTTGGTGTTGGGGGTTGAACAAAATAAATATTGCGCATTGCCAGACGCATATTATCTCCGATGTTAATACTGCAATATCTTAGATAGTGTTGTAGCTATATGATTTCGATTTTACTGGCAATTATAAAAAAACTTTTGCATTTGATCTTTAACTCATGGACGTATCTATGATCTAATCCAAAAATAAATAAATTAGGGTTGTCAAACGATTACAATTTTTAATCAGATTAATCACAGCTTAAAAATTAATTAATCATGATTAATCACCATTCGAACTATGTCCAAAATATGCCATGTCTTTATGTATATTGTTGTGGGAATGGAAAGATAAATGAAAGAAGGGTGGATATATCCATTTAACATGTTTATTGTAACATTTTTCTGTGTGTCAAAATGAAAGAGAGCACCTATCAATCATTAAACCCGTGGGGTCTTAATTCATTACGTGTTGATTTCTATCAACGGGGGAGTACTTCAGGAAAGTCGACGGGGGGGGGGGTACTTAGTGGAGTACTTCGTACGTTGTGATCAGCTGTTTTAGCGCAGTTCTCCAGTGAAGGGGGGAGTCTCCCTCCGCAGCCGGTTGGCGTAGTTTTGGCACAATTCCGTTGTACAGACCGACGTTAACAGCAGCCCTGTCTGTGCACACGGAGACCGACTCTGGAAAAGCTTCACAAGTACGTCGGTACGCAAATGCGCTTTGTGACACTAGTGACGGTACGCATTTCAGATTACGCACATAACCTGCGTACCAGTTATGTGTTACCCATGGGCGCGGGAAGGGGGGTGCTGAGGGCGCTGCAGCACCCCCTAGCGGCAAGGGGGTACGGAGCTCCCCTGTCTGAATTATTATTTGACGGTTATTGCTGCTCCCGCTGTGCATAATCTGTGTAATATGTAGCCAATAAATTCCACATTGTTGGTAAAATAATATTTTGGCCTGCCCCGAATGTTTTTTCTGTAGCCCCGGACAATTCTACCTCAATAATATAATACATTAACCGTGCTTTATGTGAACCTCATCAAGACACTAGAGAGGACGAGAGGACTGTAATTTCCCGTGTTCGGTGAATGCAACAGAGGCAAGACACCAGACCAATCAGAGAGTTGCATGGAAATAAAAGTGTGCTTGTGTCATTCAAACTCGGCTCTGTGTGTGCGGAAATAGCGCAAGAGAGAGAGAGAGAGAGAGAGAGAGAGAGAGAGAGAGAGAGAGAGAGAGAGAGAGAGAGAGAGGGAGATAAGAAGAGAGAGAGATAGAGAGAGAGAGCAAGAGAGAGAGATAGAGAGAGAGAGATCAGAGAGAGATAGAGATAGATAGAGAGTAGATATATAGAGAGAGAGCGATAGAGATCCCCCCGGCCCCCCCCCCTAAAGGGTGAGGTCCGCTCCCCCACTTGTAAAAAAATAGCACTTTACCCCTGCCTATATGCCGTGAGCTGATTATCGAGCCTTCATTGTAACAGTCGCAGGTGTACTGTATATTTGCGTGTGGGGAGTGCTTTTGTGCGTGCTCTATAGTGCCCGTAATGGTGTTCACTGGAGTCCAGCACCTCAGCACCCCCACTCAAAATACCTTCCCGCGCCTCTGCCTCTGCGCCATGCCTGTACTCATATATATATCAGTGCTTGAATTGGAATGAAAAAGGTGCCAGTACTCTAAAATCAGCAACTTTTCAAGTCAATTTTATATATACAGCCCACAAACAAGAATTTGGCTACTATATGCTGGTGGGTTGTCTCTTACTACTGTATATTTTAGAAAGGTTCACTGTACTTAACATTTTTTATGATAGGCAGCGGATATGGCTAAAGCTCAGTAAGGTCAATATTAACTGAAAATATAGCAATCAAAGTCTAGATCTTCTGCTGAAGACACATGAAGCAGAGACCTTTCAGGTGAGAG
Source organism: Gymnodraco acuticeps (assembly GCF_902827175.1). Taxonomy (NCBI): domain Eukaryota; kingdom Metazoa; phylum Chordata; class Actinopteri; order Perciformes; family Bathydraconidae; genus Gymnodraco; species Gymnodraco acuticeps. The sequence continues at coordinate 731,273 of NW_022989815.1, forward strand.
CCCCTCTGGTGGTGTTCAACATTAATGACAAGGAAACAAAGCTCTGGTCAGAAGCATTTTTATAAAAAGCTTTAACAAAATTAAGTATTTCTGTACATTTTGAATGCAATCTAACTTTCCAACTCAGAAAACGAAAAACGAAAAAGTGCCAAAAGTCTTCTCACATGGCTGAGCTGCTTTGCAATATACTTCACCACTGAAGAATACAAATATGTATAAAGTAAACTATGATGCAATCTAACTTTCCAACTCAGAAAAATGATAAAGAGCATGAACAAAGAACATGTAAAAACAAATGCAAAATTTGCACAATCTAAAATGAGAAACTGTAACTGCAAGTAACAAAGTCTGAGCCATGGTAAAGAGTTACATTGAATACCAAGCTGATCAGATAACTCCCTGGTTGGTCTGAAGTCCTTCTATCTCCAGGATCTGTACAAATCGGCACATTATGCCAAAAGTCTTCTCACTGGGTGAGCTGCTTTGCAATATACTTCACATTGTTAGAAAAGGCTCCAGAAGGCCTTGGGGACATCAGTATCAGGGGCTGGAGCTGGACAGGCTCTTTCATCAGCACTTCTCCTTCCCTTTGCCAGCCAGGACCTCACATACTGTTCCGGATTGAACTGTCCTAGTGATGGTCCATTACATTTAATGAAAACCAGGTTGGACAGTCGGCTGACAGAGAGCATTCCTTTTTGCAGTAAGGATATCGTTCATGCAGCTGAATGCCCGCTCACACTCACTAGTGGAGACAGCGATGGTTCGGACTGCTTTCAGTAGAGGCTCCATGGCAGCAGGTGTACGGGATGCCCTGGTTTCCTTGTATTCGCGAAAGCCCTGAACAGTCTCTCTTCTGTCCACTTTCAGCACTTCGCACAAACGTAGCACCTCTACGTCCCCATACTGTACGTCTAACTCCTCTTCAGGCCAACTTCCAGGATGGATAACTTTCATGTCCTGGATTAGCTGATTGTCCCGGGCCTCCCGGCCATGTAATGGGATTTCTCTTGTGCTGACATGAGAGGAGGTTGTGGAAGTCATTCTGTGTCTCAGATTCTCTACCATACTGCGGAAAAACTGACCTGCATGAATCTGTACAAGCCTGCCATTCTCACGCAGGGCAACACCCTTGAAGGACTTCTCAGCTAGAGCTGTATGAACTGTAGTCATGTGTGGGCCAGGCATGGTGACCATGGATTCAAAAACTCGTATTTCTCGAGTTAAGAGCCTATCTGCCTGTAGGCAGTGTCATCTCTCTTTTTTGGAGTTGCCGAGAGAGGTCGCTGAGCTCTGTGAGCGCATCGTACATCAGTCCCAGATTGCTGACAAACGTTGCAGATGTGAGCACATCATCCAGGCCCTTGTACTTTGCTCTGTCTCTGGATTCCCTGCTCGTGTCGTTTGCAGCATTTGTGAAGTGATCATGAAGCACTCGGTAGTTTTCCCAGACTGCTCTGACGCTCCTTTCACTTGAAGCCACCCAGCGGATGGACAAAACACGCCCTATCACCAGGAGACGCTGTCCGACTGCTTGCGCACGCTGCGCTAACTGCCTCTGATTTTTGGGGGAGGCATGGAACAAGGAATAGAGTTTGTCAAAAAAGATCTGGAAATGATTGAGCCCTGAGACCTCCTTGACCACATCCCCAACTGCCAGCTCTAGACGATGATTGGAGCAGTGCCACACAAACAGGCTTGGGAATTTACTACACAACTGGGTAGCAACGCCTGTTCTCTTCCCTAGCATGACTGAAGCCCCATCACATGCAAAAGAAACGAAACACTGACCTAAAAAGTCCTCGTTAAAATCTCTTCCAAGACACTCCATTAACGCCTTTGTGATGTCATCAGCCGTTGTTCCATCCAACTCGATCAGCTCCCAAAAAAACGTTTCGGGCTCAGCATCAGCTAATGCTGAGCGTAGACACACAACAAGCACCGTTTTACCACTAATAGTGGTAGATTCATCGACCAAAACACAGAGTTTTCTTTGGTTTTCTGTAATGTCTTTTGCCATTTTTTTCTTCAGCTCATGAGCTATGTGGTCGATGATTTCGCCACAGGTTTTATTGGAGTGCAAAACCCTGCCCACGTTCAGCCCATTCAGTTTCTGTACATTCAAATCAATTGGCATGTCTGTGAATGGCCGGCTATGTTTGCCAATTTTATATGCCGTTCGAAAAAACTCTGATAGTGGTGTCTAATTCAGATTTATGCATAGACTGCACTTGATGTTGAATAGTTTCACGTGAAGCAGATGTAAGGATGTCAGCAGCTTTTACATGGGCTTGTGATTCTTTATGTTCTTTGATTTTTTTCTCAGGCTAGCTTGTTGTTTGCCCTTGTCAACACCGAAATGAGACACTGCACACTCACCCCATTCAGTTGACAGTTTCAGTCCTTGTCCAGTGTGTATTCCCAAAGATTTGACATCTCTGCATATCCGACATCCTAGCTTCTTATCTTTAAGAAGGAGCCATGCATTGGTCTTGCAAAAATATTGCACCTGGTCCGTTGTCCAGCAGTCAGGTGCATCGCTTTGCCCGGTGTTGGTGGTGGCAGTTGCGCCAGCAGCAGCTAACGTTAGAGGCTCTGGAGGAGGCGGCGGAGCTAGTGCTAATGCTAATGCACTAGAACTTGGAGCAGGAGGATCAACCAAAGAAAGCTCCCCATCAGACACAATTTCCAACACAGGCACAGCATTCTCTGTATTTGAAGTTTCTTCCGGCGACAACCGTTGTCTTTTTGCACTTTTATTAATCCACGCTAACATTTTAGAAATGCTAATTTGTGACGTGACTTGCTTTCCTTCTCTCGGGGGCGTGCCTGCTCTGTTCTATCACTCTACATAGCCACCCACTGGGTGGGAGTTGCACTGCATAAACACAACACACGTGCATCTAGGTATGTAAATTGTAAAGCATTAAAACATGGTTTTACTAACAGTTTTCAGTATGTTGTTACTTCGGCATTATTATTATTATTATTTTGAAACGTGTATTACTATTAAATCACGGTCAAATAGGTTAATTTTGACATAGTCGTTTCCACCACAGTATTTACATGGAGAAGATAAGCCCCGCCCCCTCTCCAGCACGTTCTGTTTGAATGACAGGCGTAAACAGCTGACAGCCGCTGTGAAACTCCAGCGGTTAGAGCGATGAGAATGTCCGTTCGGCACCTCATGACGCATCTACTGAGTACCGGGCGGCTGTATATATATATATGGATGTATAATAAGAAAGGCGGGAGAGTGTTGAGTACTGGCACGGTGCATGAGTACCGGAGTACCGCCAGCATGCCGGTACTGAGCAAGAAGTGCCGGTACTCCATGGGTCAGAACCAGAAGTGCCGGTACTGCGTACCGGTGAGTACCGGCCCAATTCCAGCACTGATATATATATATATATATATATATATATATATATAAACACTAGATGACTGACCCGCGCTGCTGGCCAATGGAGACCGACGTTGCCACTTGGCCGCCTTCTTGCTACAGGCAGTGCTCTCATTCATAACATTATGGTTTACTATTTAAATAACCATAGCTTGCTCAATTTTCAACCAATTTTTAAACGGTTTGGTTTTTTATAAACATCAAAGATGTAGTTATGATACTGCATACTTATAATCATGGACTTTCATTTGAAAATAACATTAATCAGATAAAGCAATAGCTATACACACACACACAAGGTATTTATATTAAATATTTGCCGGTGTATATATTTCCATTTATTTTATTATATTGTTAATATTTAAAATAAATTATAAATAAATTATAAAATTAAAATACATTTATATTTTATATATAAAAATCGGTCTCATGTTACCACTCTGTAAGCCAAGAGTTGTTAATTTAGCAATGCCTTAGCTTGAAGAACAGGGAGACAACTAATGATAATAGCATATGTTGGTATATTATTTAGATATTCACACCTTTATCAGAAGAACCAAACCAACATAAAATGTGCTCACAGACAGGCCAGTTCTGTCTAATTTATCACAATTATTTTTGACATGAGATCTTCATATCATCCTAGTTTTGTATTTAGTTTCTAGATTTGTAAACAAATCCAGAACCTTTGAAATATGTTATTGAAAAAAGACCAAGAATAATATAAACTGTACCATGTGTCCTTTTGTGTCCTTCTGTAGTCCATTTGTGGTTTGTTTGTTTAAACATCCACTGTTTAAATTGTTCCCTATATTGCCCCTATAAGGGGTCCTTGGGTGTTATGAAAGGCGGCCCCCCAACATAAATGTATTATTATTATTAAGAAGAACAACTTGGTGTGGTGTGGAGGGGATGTAGGAAGCAGGAGCAGGTGGGTAGAGATGGGGCTTCAAGGTTCAAGGTTATTTGTTTTAAATGTGTCTTGGAGATAAGGACCAGCTGCACACAATAAAATACAGTATAACACAAAACCAATAAGACACACTGTGACACATGGCACACCAACAATCAATCATCGTCCAGCCTCAGCTTTGGTATTCTTTCACAACCATGTTATGGGTTTATTAGACTGAGCAAACATAAACATATGTGGTGATCCCACGGGTTCTTGTTTGCAGACAGCGGCGATTGGAGCATCCGTAGGCTGCACAAAAGTCAGGTACTTCTGTAAACACAAAGCCAGCAAATTCCTGTATCATAATGCAAGATGTTTTTAACAAGCCAAACCACTTGGAAGAAATCATGTGTAACTTAAGTTATGTTGAAAAGAAAGAGCAGTTCTGCCTCTCCCACTGGTGTACAGTTGCTGGGTGAACTTCTTAATACTAGGTCTCACTCACAGCCTCTTGTTATTAGCTAGCTAATAAATACTACCACATACACAAAGAAAAGCTGCAATTTCAACATGTCCAAGCATCCTGTATCATAGCCATGCTAATAATGTTTATAATAAACCAAACCGTTTGTAAATCAGTCAATATTTCAGCGAGTTAAGAGTATTTTTGTGCAGATCACTCACCTTACAACAGCTACCATAACGCGAATCAGAGTAACTGTTGACTGTAGCAAGATGGCGGCCGATCAGCTATGCTGGAAAATCTCCCATGAGCCATCTAGTGTTTATATATATCTATGCCTGTACTACAGCAAAAGTGTTCTCCGTCGGGACTTCCTGCAACAACACCACGCCGTTATCTTGATTCTGATTGGCCAGAAGACATTATCAAATGTTCTATTGGGAAGAGTTTTCAAAACCGTTTTCCGTTTCTGGTCTTCCGTATTTCCAGACAAGTCGCTACTGAAATCAATCTTACTAACTGCTGTCTGTGCAATTTACGCCGCGCGAGTTGGCGGACTTTATTTTGCTTACTTTAACATCATTTTTCATGGTGGGGCTAAGCCATTTCTTGGTATGGGTGTAGCCTACCCCAGCCATACCCTGGCTTTATAAATATGTGTCTGCTGGCATACCAGCAGACCAGCATTTATCTATCACCAGCTTATGTTAGTATTAAATATACAATGTATTCTGGTAACCATCAAAATAAAGACATTGTATAGTGTTCATAACAGTATTTTTATTTAATAAATTATACTTAATACAATAATATTACAAAAAAAACCTACATCTAAATAAATATATCATCTAAAATAGATGCATTTGATTTACAAATAACAAATATAATTCAAAATGTAAACAGCAACAAAGAAATTATAAAAAATGTGTTATTTTTCTTGTTAATATCCATTATCTTCTCTGTTATGTATCTTCCGGTCTTTGCCAATCTGGCCAGCATTTCTTGGTCCTCCACGTCTTTCTCGTGCAGCCACGGCTTGAAGCAAACTGAAAATAAGAAACAACAATGTTTTAACAAATCGTATTCAATTATGTGATGATAGAACTGCAAACAGAATAGCTGTAACTTTAACAAAATAAATAACTCAGTTACCTCTAATCATTAACCCATGTTTGTATCATTGAGTTAACTCTGTGTGTTGCTGCTAGCATACATAATATATACCTGACGTGGAAACGTTACTCGTGGATGGGGCCCATTGACTAACATTGGGAAAGAGACGTCTGTAACTCGGTGGATAATTTTTTTAAAACTAAATAAACTACCCAGTATGAACTATTGTATAGCCCTAGAATCATTAAGTCCTTAAAGTTGTAAAATGCACTAAAAGCCGAATCTAGATTTATTCTCTCTCTCCATTCTTTCTAGTGAGCCGAGAGTGTGTGCTCGGGGGCGGGGCTTAAGGGGCGCATGCTCTGTGAGCGCACAAACGGGTTCTTCTGCTCTGACAGCCAGGCATGACGGGTAATCTGTGACGTTTCGCTCTCTCAAAAGTTGGGCCATTTTGACTTCATGCGCCAATGAGCAGCTCTCATAGGAAAGAACGAGGCCCCTCCTCCGACGCTGTATCCAGTTCTTATTATACATCCATGCTCAAGACGGGTAACATAACTACCCTCGGGGGCGCTAAGTTCTCTCCGCCATGTGTTTGTGTGCGCATGTGTGTGCGTGTGCGTGTGTGTGTGTGTGTGTGTGTGTGTGTGTGTGTGTTGCATGCATGTAGCAGGTTCTGTGTGTAAACTGCCCCGCCCCCTCGCACACCGACAGGGGAGAGAGATCTCTCGTCTGGATTGGAAAGATCGAAAATAAATCATAGACGCACTTTGTAGTCTTATTGCATATTAGAAACGGAGTTGGCGACAGTAAGACTGCGATATAATGTTTATGTAGATATAATACATATGACATCTATTTTTTAAATGTCTCCAGTACCGATAAAAAGATCGATAACGTTGGACGTTAACGGTACCACGGTCTTTAATAATACAGCCCCGGGGCCCGTTTAATACCAGGGCTCTGTACCCATCCCTAGTTTTAATTATTACATCATCAATATTACATTTCAAATAACCAAGTACTTGGTGTCTCACAAAGCGCAAGTGGCTAGTGCTGCTAAGAACATACCTGGTGATGGTGATGATGGTGGCTCTTCGCTGCAGGATCTGGTCGATGTCCTCCTAGCAGAAGCGATTGCCTTGACGTTCTCGTCCATGATGGCGGCGTAGGCTCCTTTCCTCAGCAGGTCCTCGATCTCCTTCTTGGAGAACTGCTGGACCGGCTAAAGGCGACGCAGAGAGACATTTACACAAGTGGATTTAGAAAACTCTTTTTGAAAATAAACTAAGCGTACTGCAACAGCGACTGACCCAAAAATGACATGGCATCTAGAAATATGACAGATTTTCTTTTTCTCACCCCGTTGTTGTTGCCTTCTTTGTTCCCACTCATGCTCTGCAGGACGGCATGGTCCAGCCCGAGCTTTAGACTAGCTTTATCCAGCATTTCCCTCTCATAGTTTCTAGTGATCAGACGGTACACCTTCACCGCCTTAGACTGGCCAAAACGATGACACCGAGCTTGAGCCTGAAATAAAAAATTAAAAGAGGGTTCAAAAGAGCATCATGTGCAGCTGCTGTTCAACGTTTTAAGCATTAAATGGGAAAATATACACTTAAAGAACCGAGGGAATAAACGGAAAGACTGTTGTTGTTGTAGCCCTATTGAACTATCTTTAGGACAGACAGAGCAGATATATATATATATCGTACCTGCAGGTCATATTGAGGGTTCCAGTCAGAGTCGAATATCACACAGGTGTCCGCAGCAGTGAGGTTCACAAGTTCTTGATCAGGTGTTTGATGTGGGCTGGCATGATCCTTTCTGCAGCGATGAATAAAGAAAACAAAGAAGACATTATTAATAATGGTAATGATGGTAACAACAATAATATTAGTATAACTATTTATATAGCACTTGATGACATCAATGATCAGTCCCAAAACATGCTGCTGTATCAAAAGAAATAGGTCCAGATTTCTTCTATTTAGTGTTGGATGATTTGTTGTATTGATTGCTGATGGATGTTAAGATATGTTTTACAATTATAACAAAAAGATTATTGTAATAATCAAAAAGTTTACAAATCGTAGTTTTAATAAAATGACTAGCAATATAGGATTTATTCAACAGCGGTAAAGCATTAAGTTGCTAAATTAACGTACACTGAACTGTAAAACTTACCACTATTTAGGAAAGGATTGACTAGTAAGACAGCAAAGAGGTGGAGGAGGTTTCTGTCATGTACAACCATTGGTAGATGTTACACCTGAAAGAAAGATAAGGAAATAAGACAACACAGGAGGACAAACATCCTCTTAAGTAAAAGACCAAATCATGTCAAGCTTTAACCTGAGGCTGTTTTTTCAGTCTTTACAATGCACTGTTGGAAATTACATTCCAAAAGCTAAATTCAAACTCAATACCATAAATAACTGGGTACCAAAGTGCTTTACCTGATAGAACACGTTCCACACGGAGCAGCAACCATCCGGCTGGGCCGTATGCTGCATATCATCTCCTCCCTCTCCACTGTTTCCAGTAGATATCTACTGCCTCTGTCTAATACAACTGAAATGCCCCAAAACAATCATATTTAAAAAGTTAAAAACAATAACTTGCTTTTGGCATTCAAATGTATTATAATCTCACCTTTTTCCTGGATGTCAGGAAGACGTTCCCTTCAAGTCCGCAACCAGTCATAGGAGTTCAAATGCAAAGCCTGAACGATGACAAGAGCGAGACTTACATTGACAATTTTAAACACAACTTAACTCTCAACTTGTAAAATAACGTTAATTTAACATACCCTTAAATAACTACATCACGTTTTTCAGGGGCAACACAAACTGCAGAAAACGTTAGCTGCTAACTGTTGTTAGTTGAGACAGCTAGCTCGTAACAATAGCCTCCTAGCAAACGTAAGGTTACGTTAACATTAACTTAACGTTGTAAGAAAGCAAAACGAACCTTCGAGACATATTTTATTCTCAGACTGGGTGTAATTGTGTAGCGTTGCTTACCTCCAGAAGGACTTTTAGCTGTTTCCCAGTAGAGACTAGAGAGAGCTGTCAGAGCGGTTGCTCTCAGAAGAGCAGCATTGGGCGGACCAGATAAGACCAGATAAGAACCAGTTAAGCACCAGAAAAGCACAAGAATGGTTCTTGAACCGGTTTGGTTTATTGGCAGTTTGCAAACCACTTAAGAGTACTGGAGTGTGAAACAAAAGCTATTGAGTCAGTGTTGTGGTGCTGTTGCTTTGGTCTGGATCTGTGAGCTAACCACGCCCCGTTCATTTGCATGTAAGGAATGGAAATGTCTCATCACGAAATACAAGTCACATGAAATAAATAAATGCACCATTATGAAATACGAGTCTCTTGAAATAAATAAATGCGTTATTATGAAATACAAGTCATCTGAAATAAATAAATATGTCATTATGAAATACGAGTCTCTTGAAATAAATAAATGTGTCATTATGAAATACAAGTCTCTTGAAATAAATAAATGTGTCATTATGAAATAAAAGTCTCTTGAAATAAATAAATGTGTCATTATGAAATAAAAGTCCCATGAAATAAATAAATGTGTATTTAAATGTACATGTATACATATTTATTGCCTAATTTATTTATTTTAGAATTTATTTCATAGCCATATTTATATATATATATGTATTTATTTAATTATTTATGTGTTTATTTATTTAATTTTGGCTTAAATGGCATTCCATAGAACATCCATTAAACTCAGTGTGCTGCTCTGTGATGCTAGTTGAAGCCAGATACTTGGCATCTCATCTTGGGTGCAAGTTCATCAATGTTTGGGGTCAGGCTCTGAGCGGAGGAAATCCTCAGGATTGAGTGAAGGTGTGCGTGCAATATACCGGCAGGCCAGATCTAATAGTAATTAAAAATTATCCTGCGGGCCGAAATTAAATCCACCACGGGCCTGATTTGGCCCCTGGGCCTTGAGTTTGACACATGTGGTATAGAGGGTTTTCCCCCTTCTTTTTACATTACATTATATAGATGTGTTTCTGTTCCTTTATTCTTTCTTTTTTTTCTTGAATTTCACCGTCATACTCTTAGTTTTGTTTTGGAGGAATTGTATTATGTTTAATATTCATCACCTGATAAATTGGCAAAACTATTTATTGTCAAACTTTGCTAGAAGAAATTGCAGTGCAAAAATGTCAATTATATGTTTGGGACAATGTAGAAACTCTGTCACCATTAAATTGTATGCCAACCTCTGTGTTGCTCTGAGAAGTTTATTTTGTATCCATCAAATGTCTGCAGGAAATCTCTTGGTCAGAATATGAAGAACATATTTAAATTGTAAATTTAATTAAATGTTCTCAATTTTAGTTATTGATTTTGGGCTCAAAAATATATTACTGGTTGGGCTTCAGGCCTACTTTTCATCATTGAGAATTTTGTCTTTTGTACAGTAATTCTAAATGTTGACACAATTCCCCTATTTCTTTACATGGACCTAGCTACCATAATGTAATAACCAATTGATTACCAAGCATGATGTTTAAACACCAAGGTAGGCTGGTATCTGCATGATATATTTCTTATATAACCTGATATACCTTTTATATTATAAAACTAAAGGCACTACATGCTACTCTATCAATGGGGAAGTAATTACTTTTATCCCCAAGCCAAGGCTAATCCTTACAAAATGTATGTCATCTAAATTGTTGTCATATTTCTGCTGCTCTCCTTGTATTTGTTCTTATTATGTGTTCTTGAAGGAATAAGCAAGGAATACTGTTGAAAATAATCTCAGATTTAAAATATGTTGTCATACCATTCATGTTTATTCAGTGATAACCACACAAACACAGAGATTAGTTTAATTTGAATTTATTACCTCCAATACATTGTTGAGCAATGACGACTAGGCAGTTAAAAAAATACAGTACACTTAACTTAAACATTAAAGCATTATAAAGCATACCTAATGTATACAAGAATAACTTTCCTAAAATGTACATCTTTACAAAGTGTTTACAAATAAAATGTAAAAAAAGACAGAAAGTGCAAAAAAGACTCAATGAAGACAGACAATCCCCACCAGTGAAACAGAGGACATAAATGTACAATGAAAAAAGAACATACTTCATATTCCTAACTTGCTTATGATACATATTTCCTGGTTTAAACAGTAGGCCATGATATTGTGCTTTTCAATTTTTCACGTGTTGTTTGGATTTGGAACTTGTGTTAAGCAGTGCGTGAAAGGAACTTCTAAAAAAATATTCACAGTATTTAATTCCAATTTTGTTTGCGCCCCTAAAATCAGAATAAAACCTCTTTTAATAAATAATGTATTTTATAACTTGTCTGTGGCTTAAGGTCAACGTGAAACAGACCAATAACCAGGGATGCTTGCAAACAGTAGGACAACTTTGGTGATTTGTATTAAGACAGTGTGTGATAAATACTGGGTATGCTTCGAGGGAAGAGAAACAATTGTGTTGTATGAACCTTATTAAAGTGACTGACAACTATCCGACTGTGAATTTCTTTCTGTGAAGTGATATCAGTAGTGTGACAGAGTGTTCCATAATATAAACAAAGTAGACAAACTATCCATGTGAGAGGGAAAACAAATACACCAAATAATACAGTACTGTAGTCTTTCAACCAACTCCCCTAATGTTCTCCTTCGTGGTCCCTCTTAAAGGTTAAAATGAATATGATAAGAAACATCCACTTGTTGAGATGCACATTTCACTGTATACATGATGGATGCCCCCAGACTTTGACATGAAAAACCATCCCTGATTTACTCACAGATTCAAAATAAATATGAAGCCCTATGGTTTCTTAATTGTCTAAAATATCAGCATCTTCTCTCGATTTTTAAAGCGTGTTTTACCCTATTGATGACAAAGGTTGCAGATAGAGTGAAACACAATAACCTCAAATAGACTCAAAGGTCTAAATTATACTTAACTTATTGGATCTTAGTCAACGTGTTTTCTTTACAGCGGCATCATTACTTATTACAATTATTGCTAAAAAGCTGTTCAAAGTGACAATCTAGCCTCAAGATGCAAATTTGAAAAAAGTTGCATGTTCAGATCTGTTTAATAGTGTAACTAAGCACAATTAAAAACACTAGAGCAGCCACCATTGTGGTTCACAGCTCCTTAATAGGAGATTAACTAGTGCTGAAAATGCTGTAAAATAAGCTTTGTGGCAAATAAAAAGAGCTTGAAAAGTCAGTTGTGTGGTGAATCATCAGATATTTCATGCTTTTACTACTGTTTGGGCACGGACAAGATTTCTTAAAATCAGTAACAGGTATCCTGAACTTTTACTGTAACTGTACAACAGTTTAATGGCATCAAGTCCTCCAGCAGAACCAATTCATATGACTCCAATTACATCTACAAGGCTCACATGTAAAGCGATAAAATAGTTAAAATTCCTATGAATATTAAAACCCGTTCAGTCACACTGAATGCCTTTACGAGACAATCTTTGCTTTCACCGATTACTTTTCACCACCAGATCTGTTTGAAGCCTACACAATAAGACTGTTTGGAAGTGCTAAGGCGGCACACACTGAGGCTATTAATATTAATTATTTATTTTTACATTAAAGCCCTGTCACAGAGAGTTGCAAATATCGCTGCAATCAAAGAAATTGCTTCTGCTCTATGCTGAGAGATGTGTCATTGTTTGTGGACTATAATGTTGAAATCTGGATGGCAAAGCAGCAGTGTCCCTTTTGTTGCTATATGCTGTATGTTTATTTATATTTGGCTTTGTATTTGTCATAAAGACTCAGGCGAAGCTACTGGAGCTCAGACAATGAAACTTCTCCCTCAGAGATTGGACGATTTTGGGTTGGCTCTGCTGCGGCTCGCTCCACAGGTACTTCTCCAGCTGCTCACGGTCCAGAGCCCTCTGCTGATCGCAGGAGTGCAGCGGGCTGCACGGGAGACTCTGGGAGTGGACCAGACCCCGGTTCTGGTTGGGAAGGACTGCCGAGCAGCCGTTTTGCCGCGCCAACCTGTCCTGCTCCTGCTCGCTCTCGTCCTCCGAGCGGATCTCTACGTAGTCGTCATCGTCTTCCTCATCGTCCTTAAAGTTAGCCATGTAGTTCTGAGTGGCGTTGAGGATGCTCAGTGCAGAAGCCCGGTTCAGGACGACCACCTGTTGACCGTCCTGTAAAGTCATGTCTGACTGTCCGTGGGTCGAGCGCTCTGGGAGACTACTCTGCCGACCGGTGCGACCCAGACTGGGGCCGCGGAGTCTGTCCGAGGGTCCGTTACATTTGAGTTCAGTCTTCTCCTGGCTGCCCAGAGAGCCGAGTGACTGACAGTGACTCGACGGGGAAGACTCTGACGAGGGTGAAGAAGGAGCGTTGAAGGAAGGATGTCTTTTAATGGAACTGTACACGTGCTCCTCCTGTTCGCTCGGTGGAGACATGCAGGAGCTCCATCTCTGGGATGGTGGTGTGGTAGGAGAGGTCTTTAGGGAAGGGATAGAGCAGGCAGAGGTGAGTCTGCGCTGAAGGCTAGAGGACGCCCGAGCATCGTTTAAGTCACTGGACGAGGAGACGAAGCTGGCCAGCTCTCCATTGCTGTAAGTGGAGTGGAGCCAGTCCTCCTCCAGGGAGGTCTCAGGCATGGAGGGAGACGACGGCAGCCCCGGGTGGGATTGATGCGAGGGGTCTTTGAACATTACCTGGTCGTAAAGCTGAGAGTACTCTGCTATCTTTGCACCTGAAGGGGAAACACAGAGGATGCAAAGAAGGTGTGAGTAGGTTTTTTTATGATGTAAATATAACATGAGCACAAGGCTAAAAAGAACAAAGACTTGATAGCCTATATTTGTAATATTGCCTTGAATTATAGTTGTAGTGTGTATATTTGTGTTTATCAGGATACATGGGTGCAGGTTCTTTGGTCTGTTGAATGTGAGATTTTGGAATTGTGTGAGTTGATTGGGTTTTTTTCTTGGTATGTTTTTGATAATTAAAAAATATTTCAAATGACTTGCAAAAGAGGGATCCCAATTAGTTACTCTATATGAAATTGGGTTTTTAGATTTAAAACGTTTTCAAAAAGGTAACTCTCTGTGGCAAAATGGTCAAGTTTAGCCAGATCAGTGCATTCTAAGTTTTGACAAGTAAAAAAAACCTTTCTCCGAGAGTTCAATGATTTTGTGTTACCTATGGCAGAGCCCCCTTGCTTCTTTTCTTCCAAGATGGCTGCCAGGTCTCTCTGCTTCTTCTCAGCTCTGCTCCGCCCACAGGCGTCTCCAGGGTCCATGCTCCTCATGCGCAGCAGCTGGTTGGCTTTCTTGATTTTCTGACTGTACTGCCGTGCCATCAGGAACACTCGGTTCTTGGATTTCTCCATCTCCAGGTCCACAGACTCCCCCAGCAGGAGGGAGGAGGAGGCCAGAGGGGAGGCCAGAGGGGAGGCCAGGCCTGCTAGCTCCCCTGGAAACAAACTATGGAGGTCCTTGAGGGGAATATCCCTCTGAATGGTGTTTCTTGGAGGAAGCTCCACCAGGTCATCGTCCTCCATGCGGAAGCTGCCACTACTGAGGCGAGCCAGTCTGTTCCTGATGCTCTTCACCGTGCCTGCGAGGGGCTCGGGGGTGACGGGCGGGGGAGGAAGGGGGCGTGAGCTCAAAGACGGGCTGTAGCTTTCTTCTGCAGCAAGGCATTCACTTTGCAGGTCAGGGAGGTTGATGACTGGGATTGTGAATAACTGCGTGGAGGTAACAGGTGGGGGTTTAGGCTGGTGTGTTGGGGGACTCTTGGTGGGATTGCTGGCTGCTTGGGGACTAATTACAAGAGGAATCTTTGTGGGGCTGTTTTTGACCGATGGTGCTTTCTTAGGTGACTCACGGGTACTAACAGGGAAGGCAGCAGGAAGTCTATCGGCTTTCTTCTCATTGATCTTGATGTAGTTTTCCAGATCGTTCCAGATCTCGTCGACTTGCTCCGACATCTTGTCCCCTTTCTGCGGGCGCTGCGAGAAAGTCTCAGAGGCAGACGAGGAGGAATAGTCTGGCTCAGAGGAACATGGGACAGGGTGCAAGGCTTCATCCTCTCCAAAGTGGAGACTCTCCTCGGACACAAACCCTCCAAGGCTTCGAGTCAGATCTGGTTCTGAGGCCAGCAGACTGTCTCTCTCCTGTTGTAGTTTGTTCCCTTCATTCACCCCTTGAAACTCTGTTGTTGGGGGATCCCTGAAGCAGATGGTGTCATAGATGTTTTCTTCTACTATCTTCAGCTCACATGACCCGAATGGCCTCCCCTCCTGCATGGGTGACGGTTTTCTCTCAGAAGGAATGTCTTGTTGGATCACAGGCTCTGGGACCACAGGAGTCTCTGGAGCAGTCAGTACCTTTGCTGCCTGGTCCTGGGAACCCTGTGCATCTGAGGGGGTTTCTTTCCGTGACTGGCTCTCCTCGGGGTCTCTTCTAACAAGGCCCATGCTCTTCAGATCCTCGTAGCTGATGTTGTCATACACATTTTCTACATCGTCTAACGTCAGCTGCTCGGCTGATGATGACCCAGATATGTCATTGCTGGAGGATTCAGTGTGGATCACCTCCAGGTTGCTGTTACCGGCCTGGTCGTCATTAGGACTCTGGAGCCCCTCTGAAGCCTTCTCCCCCGCACTGCTCGCCCTCCGCAGGACCCTGCTACCATCAGAGGGGGGATCAACATGCACAGTGGGCACCTGTTCCACGTGCCAGCTGCAGGGCCGAGCCGTCCTGGGCGACGAGGGGGCTTCTGACCTCCCCGAGTGCACCTCTGGTTCTGGTGCGCTCTGCTCCGTCGGGACAAACATCTGGTAGATGTCCTCGTCCTCGTCTTCCGGCTGCATGGTTCGCTGGCGGGTTGGGAACATGGCCCTGCGAGCACGGTGGTCTGCCCAGATGTTCCTCACAGATTGGTCGCTTTCTGTGACTACTACAGCTGGGACGGGGGTGTCTGGAGGCTCCTCCATCACGGCAGGGGTCCTGAGAAGCGGAGGGTGGTGACTTCCTTCCCTCACTAGGGATTCTCTGGCTCTCTGTGGGGAAGGAGAGCAGGAGCTGTTGTTATAAACGTAGTTAAGATCTAAAAATATCTAAATAGAAGTAGATAAAATGTTTAGATTAGATTTGAGAGGCAGACATCTCTACAGCTGATATCTCCAACACTTAGCAACTCACACCAAGACAATCTAGATGGATAAATAGCAGCTAAGAATTTCGGACTTTGGGCATGCTGTCCCTTTAAATTGGTTACATTTGATTTATACCTGTAGGTCTGAAGTGCTCATGTTGAAGGTTTTCCACTGTTCTATACTGTCGACAGACGCCTGAGGGTTCAGTCTCTTCCTACTGCTTTTACCAGGCACTCGCAGACGTTTTCCTCCCCTCTAATGGAGCAGATATTTAACATTAACAACATGTTGGAAGAGCTAGACATGAAAGTGGAATAGTACGAGTGATTGTTGGGCAGCTTGCAACTCACCAGGCCACTGTCATCTTCATCATCAGCATCTTGTTGATGAGGCTCCTCTTCTCTGTCACTGTGGTCGTAGTGATCGCCGGGGTCCAGGGACTCCTGTGATTGGTTGATGAGGCTGCGGCTTCGACCAATGGTGCCCAAAGCCAGCTGGGACATTGGCGAGAGCAGAGTGGCGCCCAGACTTATCCGCTGAAGAGAGGAAGGTTATTTTTAAATTATGATAAAAAAACAGCGTGCTTATCAACCTACAACTTTTCATCATCTCTGGCTATCACTCACCTTTTCTCCGTCTGTGTTGGCAGCATTCTGCTTGGCATTTTTCAACAATTTGGATAGAGGTTCTGGGAAATCAAACAAATCATTGATTACATCTTTGAGTTCAGCCTCGCAAGGTCTACTTTTAAGATACAGTACTTCTCTTTAATTTCTTACCTTTCCTGCGTCCTCTACGAGGGGTTGGACCCTCCTTGGTCTGAGGGGAATCCTTCTTACCTCCATCGGGGCTGAAATGAAACCCAGGATGATCTGGAGAAATTAAAGAAAAGATGATTATTAAATAGAATGCATTGGATATGGCTAATAAATGATAATTTCTATGTATTCTACATTCCTTATACATATATGAATTGGCACTTACGCATTGCATCCATCTCCAAAATTGCTTGCTTAGCCTAGAAATCAAGTGAGAACATATGAGGGTGAGTTCCACAGGTTATTGATAAACATTAGCTCTGACACTAGGTGGCGCCACATAACAGTACTCTCTTAATTATCTGCATGTTTGGCACTTAACAAGCAGCCCCTTTATGTAATCAGTGAACTTTCACAGCGACCTTCACCCTTGGAGAGGAATCCTCAGTTTCCACTTGCACATGGCCAAATCAGAATTAGACACAGAAAAGGGATTGTGGTTGAATTTAAATAAATGAGAGGAAAAATCGGAGCACATAAAAAAGTAAAGGGAGGAGATAAATCCGGGGGAAAGGCAGATGGAGATGAGGAAGAAAGGAAGAGGGAGCGACATTTCCCGAACATCCCACTCGAAATCTGTGTTTACGCCACAGTGAACAGAGAGGGAGCTGTCAGGAGGATGAGCCGCTCTTACCTTGGCAGGGATTTTGGCCGGATGGTTTTCAAGTATAAGTCTCTTGAGGTGTAAGATCCACATGCGCTTGTCTTGCTGTGATTTGGCCTGAGGGTAGAGTGGAAAACATCAGAGAGAAGATTACATCAGACACAAAGCAGCAGGGAGGGTCGGGATAAACCCTTAAACATTTTGAAACACGGCTTTCCTAATGTCACACTGATTATCTTTTATTTTTCCAGTGCTTATGCAAAACACAGTGGTTAGGGGAACAACAATGGCCACCATTAGCCTCTTCAACGTGTCTGAGCAGCTCAGTGAGGTGGGCCCGGACACTTGCAAATGATCTTCACACTTTCTGATTGCACGCTTGCTCAAACGTGTAATTACATTCACTTTGACTTCATGTTATGATGCAGGCTCTATTGTGCAATGTTTCTGTACCTGGACCGTGTGCTGAAGTTTGGGGTTCTTGTAGTGAAACACACTGAAACTCAGCGGTTCTTTAGGGATCACTTCCACCAGCATCAGGTTACAGCACTGCAGAAAACACAGGTAGGTAGGACATTGTGTTAGAAATGCTGTTACTGAACAGAGACGTTATTATTGTGTTGTGTCTCTTCTGGATGTGACTGACCAGTATGTGAGCCTTGTACGTGTACGTTTCTTCTCGTTTCTTGGTAATGAGCAGAAGCTTGTCAAACAGGAAGAGGGTTCTCTCGTTTTTAGCTCGCTGTAGACGAAACGTTCCTTCGAGGACCAACTCTCCGTAGCCAATCAGATCAGGGCCTTTCCAGTTGGTCAGCAGGCTCTGGATTTCCTGCAGAATGCATAGAAATACAGAGGGTTAGGGGAGGGAAAGCATAACAAATCGTGCAGAAAAAATAACGACACATTAAAAAAGCTAAATTGGAAACATGGCATATCATTGGGAAAAAACACAAACAAAGATTGTTCATAAAAACAACATGTTAACAGATTCAAGTTTAAGCAAATAAATAGTAAAGCAACCAATGATTGAAAAGAACATTATAAAAAGGTGGGGTTTCATGTATAGTGTGAAGGAGGAGGATTAAGGATGTCTTTTGTGCAACTGAATGGAGGGCGAAACTGACAATAGCAAACAGTAAAGAAGAGGAAAAAAGGAGAGATAATAAGAGAGCAAAACAACACAACTGAAGAATTCTATAGAGCCAATCCTTTCTCCGATGCTTCCCCACACATTCCTGCATTCATCTGGCCCTTCTGGCTCCCAGCTGATAAAAGAAACAAGCTTCCCTTTTATGTGCCCTCCTTATGCAAGGCCATCATTAGTCCAGTGGAAAACTCAGCCACTTGCGTAAGACGTGGGGAGGATCAGAGCGCTGGCTGAATCAAAGCTAGACTTCACATAACTGTTCTGCAGAACAATAAAAGAATTGGCTCCTTGAGAAGGCTCTCTGTGTCTGTTTTAGTTATAGGAATAATGAAAAGCGTGGAAAGTGTGGAGAACACATCTTGGAGGAGATCACACACTCCACATGTGATGGATTCAGCAGAGTGCTTCAAGATCTGTTTTGCTTCTTTCTCATTTTATAATTGTGTCGTCTTACCTGCAACCTAACAGCATGCTCATGTTTCCTCTTCATGTCGTTGATGTGCCAGGCCACTCTCTGCATGGTGTCTATGGCTTCCTGCACCACCTCGTACGTCTCCGTGTCCTTCTCCATGTGGTTGGCTATCTCCTGCAAACACACAACGCTAAGAGTCAGCACACGCACATACTGTATGCACATGCACAGGGATGCACTCATACAGGCTCCCGTGTGTGTGTGTGTTTCTGCGCATAAACACACACTCATGCTTGCACTCTAATGCATGCACAGGAACATACATACTGAGCAGCATATGTCGAAACATTTGGCTTCTCCAGTGGAGATTGTCATTGGAGCCGTGTCAGAAAGGCTGTTATTCAGCCCATTTGTATTGGTATAACAAAAAACATTAGTGTGTCCTGGAATGACTTGTGTGAGCCTGGGCTTGCATTTCTGTGGGTAGCGAGTAATTGTTTTTGTGTAAGTGTGTTTTGGAGCGGGACAGACAGACGTACGTGTAGCAGGAGGTGGTACTTGAGGATCCTCTGCACTGGCTTGAGCAGGTAGGAGCCCAGAGGCAAGGAGTGCCGCAGAGATTCCTGGCGCTCGCGGAAAAACTTGGCCAACGCCTTGTTCCTCATGCACTCCGTTAGCACAGCCACCGACCTGCGGAGGCAAAACACAGCGAAAAAGATTTCAGAGATGTGCAGTATCCTCTTTTTCAGGTTACCCTTGAAAAAGAGATATTTTGATCTCAAGGGGCTTTCACCTGGTTAAATAAAGGCTACAAACAGTAAACCCGAGTTGGACTGTGATGACAAGATAGAGGTGTAATGTATGTCATGACAGCCAATATAATAAAGATGTTAGCATGGTGTACGAGTATTTGATCATATTTACATAACAAGGGAGTTCATCATAATACAGATCGATATCTCAAATTGCATTTAATTCCTTAATAGTTTTCCCATGCAGCCTTTATTGCTTTTTGGTATATATTTACCTAACAGCACTGTAAACAGAAGCACTGTTAAACCTTTTTAGACCTGAATGTACTGCTTACTGGAGCTGTGTGTTGTTTGACCTCCCAGGAAAGAAGAAGCTTTTTTATAAGTAATGAAGTCTGTATGTGTGTGTGTGTGTGTGTGTGTGTGTGTGTGTGTGTGTGTGTGTGTGTGTGTGTGTGTTTGTGTGTGTGTGTGTGTGTGTGTGTGTGTGTAGGCAGAGTGGAAAACGATGGAAAACAGCTGTGGACTACCCAAAACGTTCTTTCTGTCTTGTGTGTGTGTTTATGTGTGCCCGAGCGTGCATGCAAGTGCATGTCTAAATTCCAGTAAAGCTCCACACAGGCCTCACATTGTCCTGGAGGAAACCCGACCTAGGAGCGCAGTACGACCATGATACATCTGCATCCTCTGTGTGTGTGTGTGTGTGTGTGTGTGCTTGTGTGTGTTTGAGTGTCTTCCATGTGTGTGCACGTCTGTCGTGTGTGACCTTGGTTGGGGTCACCAGCTGTGGTGTGGATGTGGGAGACGGTCTATCTCATATAGTTGACAAAAGCCCTTTCACACAGTGTCACACACTCTCACGATCAGCATTCAATTAGTCATAATTAGCTGGTAAATAGTTTCTTCCCCCACGTGCACTTGTGATGAAACACTGTTAAAGAAAAAAGGTAGCCAAAGGGGAAAGGTGTGTTTGGTAGGTGCAGTGTATATTGTCGTAAAGAATAGCCTCATGTTTCAAATACAGTGACACAATAAACTTCTCCCATAGGAACAGACTCACACAAAGCTTACTAAAACATTAACGGCGTTAGGTATGATAAGGTGACAACTATAATACCCCATCTGTCAGTGTGGGAGCTGTAACTCTGTCAATAGGCAGCGAATAAAAGAATAAAGGGAAAAAAAGGGCACGAGGGAGGGAGTGAGGAAGAAACAGAGCCTGAGGCACAACTGAAGGTAGACACTTTGACTCCTGCTGAGCTGACGTCTATGGAGTGTGTCAGTTTGTCAGGGAAGGGCATAAAGGTAACGCATTGATCGACACACACAATGGAGCTACGTGAGACGCTGGGAAGACAGTGTGCGGAGGTGAGATTAAGATAGGATGACATCAAGAATGTTTGTACAGTAGGACGGTTGATAACCAGACACTGAGAAGCAAACAGGTTTAGTGCTGTCTTACCGTGGGTAGTTGGTGCAGTACTGAGTGTAAATGTGGAACTCTTCACTCTGTAAAACACAACAAGCACAAATTAGATGGTGCAGTTAAATGACAGGAAAAAACGAAACAGTCAAGAGAAGAATCGATGATGTCATGTAATGTTAAAGAGTATTTACAAGCTCAAAGTCAAATAGCAGGTATAATGTTCACCATGTTCATAAAAATGCATTTCTGACAGCATTTTCTAGTGATTTCTTTTTCTTCTTCGGACAGAACAACTACAGCAAAACAACTTGTTAAAGAACCATGAAATATGTTTGCAAATTCTAGCTAGTTTCTTGTTTAACCACAAACTAAGAAATCGTTTACTTCATCATGAGAGGTACGGCACCTCAACTCTCGAACAAACTGTAAAATGAGCCCGGTTTTGTAAATCAGTATCCTCTTCGAATTCACTTCCTGGTTAAGTATTTATATCATCACAATTTGTTAGTAGGTGTGTATTTATGCGTGTATGCAGGTACATGTTTTTTTGCTGTACATTAATGTATGTGCTTTAACACCTGGTTTTGATAAGTGCTATATGAGTTGTTTGTTTTCCTACATTTTGAACACCCATTCATTTCCCATCATGTCAGCAGTCTAAAAGCTGATTAAACGTTTCCAAACTCCGCTAATAAATCTTCATAGCTAAATGTTTTGCAAAAAATGAATGCCTGGAACAAATACATTTGGTCTGAATTTCTAAAAAACACGGCAGCACAGATTGCAAATGATTAGTTGTAATATAAGGTTTATGTACGTAGTAATACATGGGCTACAACACTGGTACCAAATGATGTTTTTCTCAGGTAAAGTGTGCTGTCCTGTTTGCCTCACTGTTTGTGATGTTTCTGCAGTGATCCGGTGCAGATTTGATCACTGGCCTGGTTATTTCATGTTTACATCCCTACACACTCTCAGTCCTCAGACAAGGCCTCTTCTCTCCTCCGTTCACTGCTACTAATTGAAAGTCAACCCTGTAGCTTATGATTAGCCTGCGTCCTGGCCTTTGAGTCTCTGTTGATCCAAACGGCAGTGAGCGCTCAGATTATATATCCCCTCATACTGCATCGCCGCTCCTATAATTAAGACTCTTCCCACCTTGCATGCCTCCCTGAACATCAAAGACATCAGAGACGGGATGACTTATCAAAGCTAGAATTAACCTCTCTCTGCTGCTCTCAGGAACTCTGCTTCATATCGTTCAGTCTTTCCCCTGATTTCCATGTTATCTCTTCATTGATGTTTTACGGATATTCTTCAGTGTTTCATAATCTTACATTCCTTCTTGTTTCTTTAGGCTTTTTCTGTCAATCTTCCCCCTCTCATTTCGTTATGCTGGAGTCCTGGAGATGAACCCTCTTTCTGTTGCATAACGTGACAGTCTAATTGAAATCTATGTGTGTCCATAAACACTTGGGGGAGCGGGGGGTCGCAGGATGTGGAGAGCCACCAGGAAGCAGCATCATAAACACAAACGGTTGTTCTGGTTCATTGTGTCCAAACACACACAGGAATGTGGACATTTACACATATTTCCTAAAATGCGATTCATAGTTACTTACAGTGTGCATACACAGGGTGTGATTGGATGTTATGTTCCTTGCTTGGGATACATATACATTCCTATTCAAGCTACCTACACAAAGACAAACAGTGCATCCCACCTAAATAAACTGAGAATAGGAACACACACACACACACACACACACACGATTTGTTAGCCTGAGGTGCTCCGTGGGAACCTTCCTAAATTGAAGAGCAGAGCTCTCTTCCCTGTCTCCAGTCTGCCGCCACAGACCAGGCTTAAACACAACCAGATGTGCCACCATCAATTTCTGATGAAACACACCAACACACACTCCTAATACACACTCTTAATATGCATCTGAACCTTGGACACAAGACCACAAGATACATAAACGTTTCTATGGAGTACAGAATTGTGCAGAGCATGCACATCTGCACACACACTTTGTCATTAAAGCTGACATGTCTGCACACACTCTTTGATCTCAACCAGGAAAACCCTGAAATTGCTCAGATCTATAATATACTTCCCTTTTAGAAATATATACAAGTTTAATCATATAATCATCATGCTGCATGTGAGAGTATTGGCTCCTTTATATGATAAACATGATCCCTTTTCCAGAGTATCAAGATACAGATTATAGAGGATTTCTACTTGCTTTGCCACTAATAACTGCTCAGTACAACAAGGAAAGGTCGAGTTGTATCAGCACCCACTGATCCGTTTTAAGGAGAAAGCCATAAAGTGTTTGTCTTTTTCTCGAGAACGGACTAGTCACAGTGAGTCATCATTTGGGAACTGAGCACGGCAAAAATCACTAGGGGCTAAAATAAAGAAGAAGCTTAAGATCTTATTGTAATTGTGCTTCAGTCAGCATGTAGCAACCCATACAACGCGTTAAAGGCTTACTCATCACATTGCACAGTTAGGGCTGAGGCGAACAGAGAGGAACATGAGGATGGATCGGTAATTATCTGAGAGAGAGGCGGAGATTTACAACCAGACCCGTCTCTTCTTCAAACACTGTGCTGGGTTGTGATTTTTGGCTGCTCAGGGTAGAAAAGTTATAGCTGCAAGAGTGTGTGTGTGTGTGTGTATTTCACAGCTGATCGGGAAAGAGAGGTTTTGTGGTCTTAGCAACCATGACTAACCTTCAGAAATACAAGAGAACTGTGGTCATAATTCTGGTTACAACCCTTTTACCAGAAGTCAGCCTACACACACACACACACACACACACACACACACACACACACACACACACACACACACACACACACACACACACACACACACACACACACACACACACACACACACACACACACACACACACACACACACACACACACACACACACACACACACACACACACACACACACACACACACACACACACACACACACACACACACACACACACACACACACACACACACACACACACACACACACACACACACACACACACACCACACACACACACACACACACACACACACACACACACACACACACACACACACACACACACACACACACACACACACACACACACACACACACACACACACACACACACACACACACACACACACACACACAATCGTAGAGTGAGCTTGATGGTCAGTGGTGACTGGCTGCAGACCAGGCAATAGTATTTAGTATTCATTTACTTTCAAACCTATAGAAGCCTTAAGACTGCTTTCATCATCCATAGCTATTGTATGTTCATCCTCGTTTATTTACAATATGAATGTAAATATACAGTATAGTATTGAGTATATAACAGCTGTTCTTGAGCTTGCTTGATCTTCCTTAGCAAATTAAGTTTACCCATCGACTGTATGCGTTTACCCAGTTGTCGTACAGTTGTAGATTTCTAGAACATTTAAAAGACTTGCAAACTCATTGAAACATGTTTTCATTGGTCAACCGTGGGCCGTGGTTCAATATAATCTCTATGGACTATAATAGTCTGTTTAGGTTACATTTGACACAAAGCATTTATCCACCAGATTGAACTTTCTACTATAGTTAAATTGTTTTTATGGGTACCATCATTTACGCCTGGAAGCGAGCTGTGTATATGTTTTCGACAGGACCTGGAGCAGCAAGTCAGGAGCTCTTCCACTAAAATAAACGATAACAAACTTTAATGGCTTTAATGTTTCTCATGAGAGAAGTTATCAGAGACAGGAAGCTCCTGGCAGCATGTTTTCTGGACCTCAGGAGGTGGAGCGTTGTTTTCAGCTGGCATTGACCCAATTTACTCCGGGCTATAAGGATGTTATACTGTTTTTATAGCGACTGCTGTACTGACTGCAGAACAGAAGTCAACTTTAGGTTGTCCCCCATTCCAGATCAGGGAATTATCCAAGATTGGTTCATCACGCTGTAACATTTATCAGTCGGTTACAAGATGTCATCATGCTGGTTTGTGTGTGCATCTCAGCTAATTACGCAGAGTGTTGCTGTGGGCTGCAATAAAACTGCTTCGTATAAACAACAGCTGCTGTATTTGGGAGTCTGTGACGCTGACTGCGACTTGTTTTTTTTATATATGGTCAGACAGTTGCTCTGTGGTATTGGGTGTAATTGCAGTGGGGTAGGGAGGGAATGCAAAATGTTTTAGAGGAAGTACAGGAATGCAGAACACAGAATCACGGGACGTTATCATGCAATCTTCTTTTTTTAGTGTACGGACAGGGCGAGGAGTAGGAGTGGAATTAAAAGCTGAAACACACAAACAGAGGATCCAGTGATAGAGTTGCTGATTCTGCTTTTTCTTGATAAAGCACTGCTATTATCCCTCTCTAGTAAAAAAGAAAAGAAAAGGTGATTACATATTTGGACGGTCCTTAAAATTCCTCTGGAGCTGTCCTTCCTTCCGGCCCTCCCGTGGCACTTAAAACTCACATTCCTACCACCAAACTAATGCTACTGACCTTAAACTTACCTTACTGACTTAATAAGCCTGGCGTCTTCAGCTGGTTTGGGTCAATGTATCTCTTATAATACCTGTTTCTCATTTTCTGTCCTGTATATTTGTGTGTGTGTTCATGTGTGTGTCTGACCAGCTGTTTGGACAGGTTTCAACGAGCAGAGGAGTGTGTATTTATAGGCAGAGTGACTCTGAAGTACCACAACATGTATTACTCCGATACAAGTAAATGTCCTGTGTTCATAATGTTTTTTAAGTAAAATTACAAAAAAACTATTAGTATAAGTATCAAAAGTAAAAGTATTTACTATGCAAAAAATCACTGCCATTAGATCTATGAATACCGATGCAATAATGTATAAAATAATACAAAAATGCTCTAAAAATGTTTGGGAGATATTCTCTAATCTTGTAAAATGTATTGTAATCTTCCCTCTTTGGGCATCAACCTGTTATTTATCTAAAAAGTAAGTAAAGCTGTTATATGTTTTCTTCTGTACTATAGAACAGAAGTGGAAATCAACAAATAGTGGAAGTTCCTTAAAATATCTGCTCAATTGCTCATTTAAGTTGATATTCAGTTACTTTCCACCAATGGAAACAGAGAGAGGGACTGTGCAGGAGAAGGTGAGTAAAAAGGGGGCAGAGTAGCGACCATCTTTACCTTGGATACGAAGCACTCTGCGATGGCCACAGGGTCAGCGTTGCACTTCTCAAGATCATGCAGAAGGTCTCTGAAACAAACACGGCACTCAAAGAAATCAGTTATTGATGAAAGAAACCATAACTTCCTACTTCTCCAATACACAGGAATATAAACTCCCATGATTCATTGTTCCAAGTAAGAGCAAGAGTTAGCCTAGGTACAGAAATTAGGGCTTAGGGCATTTGGCTCTGAACAGATGAGAAGCTTCCATGAATTCAAACAGGCATTGTGTGTGTGTGTGTATAATTGTGTATGTGTGTATAAGAGCACATTGTGTACAAAAATGTAAGTGCACAGTTGGGAGTGATTGTTTCGTGGCTGAAGCATGAGGTCATTGTGACCGCTTTAAACTGCTTTTATGATCGCTTTTACTGGCCAGTGTCTGCGTGGGACAGCTGAGAAATGAATAGGTGTGGAGGAAGAGCGTGTGTGTGTGTGTGTGTGTGTGTGTGTGTCTACAGACCACCATGTTTGATGCTCAACTAGCCATCTCGTCTGAATACACACACACATCACAAACACAAGGTTTAGAGTGGTGCCGGATGAGACAAATATGCAGACGTGGAATTATTAAACACACAAACGCACACCTGACTGCCACAACAACAACGCCCTTCCCAGAAATGAACAGGTGCAGTTTCAGCAATGCAGGACATCGTCTGTGTGTCCTGAGAGAGACAACTGTCTGTCTACCAGAGCTGTTTAGAGTTCAGTCTCCGGTGTTGTTAAGCAAATTGATGGTCATAATCACTTTTTAATTTGTTCATTTACTGACTTTAGCAATGCTGAGTCCTTTAAATTATAAAGATTAATTATGAAATAGTAAAGGTATGAGACAATGTTAGATCTCCTTGTTGCCATCTTGTTTATCATCTATTGTTAAATGATTATAACAAAAAAGGTCAAGACTATTTTTTCCTTCAAAACTGATTTGGAAACCTTTTTTGGAAGCTTTCGACTGACCATGTGATTCATATTATGCCATAAGGTGATTAAGCTCAATACAAATGTGAGGATAACGTTGTATTGTTATCAAAGCACAGTATTTTGAATCCACATTAAACATGGGCATCTTTCTAATCTCTACCATCAAGCATTAAATCACAAGTCCAAGTCCTATCTGCACAGCTCTGTGTGTGTGTGTTGTACCTGTTAAAGTGGTAGATGTCCTGGATGTTGCCGAATAGAGAGCCTTTATCCTCAGAGCTCAAGGCCAGCCGAGACTGATTACTGATGCTCTCCAAGTAGTCCTGCAGAGAGAAAGAGAGAACACAGGCCTGTTAGATCTCTATGGCTGACAGTTTGATTGTCACCAGCTTTGACCTACACACACACACACACACACACTTTATTTTGTCAGAACACTCAAACTGTGACTCCTACAGACTTCACTTAAGTGGTTTTCAAAGCCCATTATTTGTATTAATATGATTCACTTTAGCACCCAGATAGCATTGTGACAAAGACTGTGACATTCTGCCATAATTATGCACATTGAGTCATCTGCATGATAATGTATGACTAGTTAAGCTTTTTGAACTGCTTAAGTACCATTTGATAGCAGTAAAGTATTGGAAGTAAGATTTCAATCTGGCCAACAAATGGTTTCCTCACGCAGGTGTAAATCGAGGCTGATTGTTAATAGAATTAGTTTATGTTTGTTCTTGCCTGGGAAACAAATCTGCAGGCTCCATTATTTCAGTTTGAATTAGACTTAAAGCGGGAGAGATAAAACTAAAAGTCACACACTGCATGATCCCTGTATGTATGTTTAGTGTAAACAGCGTCATAAGGAAACGGCACACGTCATCAGGTTGAGTGTAAATGAATCCTGGAGGCAGTATTGTTGACAAACAGGTTTACGTCTATTCGTCAATCTTATCACTGACTCGATCACTGCCGTTAGTGAGGAGCCTCAGGTCTCAGAAAAAGTGAGAGGTGTGGAGAGAAAGACAGATAGACCTGTAGCCATTAGACACTGACACAGACGGTGATTGTGAAATGACATCTTCTGCTGCAGACTAGAAGTACTTTTTTGTGCTTAATTTCTTCCAAGTTGAATCACTTTGTCATTACTGTGGAGTGTATGTTGTTTGCACTTAATACCATGTCATTAAGGTCTCAAACCAGTAAATCAGACAGCACGGTTGCATAGAAAGAACACTTAAAATGTGCATACAAATTCACTAAAGTGATCTTTGCAGCTTCATATACATGTTAAACCAGGAGCAGGTGTGGACAGGGGTTAAGGAGGAGGAGGATGAGGAGGAGGAAGCTTCATGGTGGCAGCCCAGAAACAGTTTTCAAACCAGACCACAGTCTGCAACTGGGCAGGATAGACATTACACCACTGAGAAAAGTACCAGCCTGCCCCTGAACGCATACCCACATGATCCTTTTAGCACTGTGTGAGACCAAAGAGGACAGAGGGACTCTCCCCGCTCGCTGCCTTCACTCAGTTTGACTTATTTACAGTCGGCTGTGGTGGTTTCTGGTAATGTTTAATGTATTTAGACTTCATTATTATTAGTATAGCTGAGCCAGAGTAGTACATGTTGTTTTTGTTAGGGACGTAAAAAGAGAAAGAGACAATTTATCTAAAAAGGAGCCCGGACAGGGACAGACGACAGCCATGTTGGATGCTTTGGGTTTAAAGGTTATACAAGCTTTAGGCTCTTTTGTTGTGGATTTGAGTTACAGAATAAGACTAAGGGGCATGTTGGTGGTTTTGTTGGGGGTCTTGTCAGAAGGTCATGTTTGGCTTCAGTTGACTATCGGGGGTAATGTGTAATGTGATGCTCTTATTAGCCGCAGGGTCATGGATTTGACTCAGCCTGATCCATTCACTCATCACACTCAGCAAAAGCCTGACTTAGCTCAACAATCACACACACACACACACACACACACACACACACACACACACACACCACACACACACCACACACACACACACACCACACACACACACACACACACACACACACACACACACACACACACACACACACACACACCACACACACACACACACACACACACACACACACACACACACACACACACACACACACACACACACACACACACACACACACACACACACACACACACACACACACACACACACACACACACACACACACACACACACACACACACACACACACACACACACACACACACACACACACACACACACACACACACACACTGCCAAGCATCAGACATAACATGTACGAACTTGATATTTTCTTGTGTTAACCATTAACCTCCTCAAGTACACACTCTTTTCCTACAAACCAAACATGTCCCTCTCTTTGCAACGCAGTAGGAAGTCATTCCTCCAGACAAAGGGGAGTGTAAACATCCAAATCTCATTACTTTCAATGTTTCTGCAAGTCAGGATTATTTCCAAATTCCTGGTTAGCTTGAAAAGGCCTGGCGAGGCGTTTCAGGTCTCGGAGCAGAAGGAGGGAGAAAGAGAGGGAGAAAGAGGGACAGAAAGATCAGAGCTTTGTCTCTCAGGTTGTTTGTGTACGACACGGATTTGCCTCATTACACACACTGATCGGACCGAGGAGGGGTGATCACGCAGAACTAACAAACACCAACAAACAATGTTCACACACAGAAGTGTACGGTGGCCAACACAAAAAGAGCTCAACACACAGCGACTCGAGGAAAGACATGCAAAAAGACAAAACAAAAGCAAATGACGAAAACATTTCACCAAAACCCACAAACCCAGCAGAGTGACAACCAAATATAGGAAAATAACCAAAATACAAAAAGGCTGCCAGTTGCACTGAACACAACAGAATAAGTTACAAAACAACACGTTTCCTGGTATTTTGAAACTAATTTCCATTGTGTTCGATGTGACTTGCAGCATTTATTTCTTTCCATGTGATATGTGTTGTGTTTTCCATATTTGCAGCACATTTCTATATTTTTGTATTGTTCATCTTGACTATTCTAAAGTATTTTTGCTGGATTTGGTGAGGCTATTTCCTTCACCTTCTTGCCTTTTGTCTATTTGCAAGTGTTGCAATATTTATAGCTTTCCGGGCCCCTGCAGAAACACATTAGTTCTTCCAGCAACCAGTAAACTGTGCATTACTTCAACATCCACAAATACAGCTCACACACAGAGTATGAGAGCCTGTGTGTTGACCATAACACCGCTGACAGATGAAACACAGGTGATCCGTGGGGAGTCTGGGTAAATATTTGCGTAAAGGCTGTCACACCCTCTTCCACTGCAGGAAGCAGCATGGGCGAAGGGATTATTGGAGCAATGGTTCAGGCTCACATATGAGGGTGATAATAATAGATGGGACGGTGCTGCCCTGTCTTTTCCTCAGTATAGTAAACTGTCATGTTAAAAGCTCTTTTCACACAGATACAATCAGTGCAATCCATCTTCTGTGCGCTCACTGGAACTGTCATTAAAGGAGTGAAGAAAGGCTAAATGCACGCGTCTCTTTCCAAAGTACTGGTGAAGAATTAGCTGTCCATGTAAGTGAGGTCTTCCAGGGCTGGGTGGTCTGCTTCTCTAATGGCAATAGCGGGTCTGCAGAGTCAAGGCAGTAGAGGGTTATTAAGTACAGCTCCTAAGCTCTGTTCAGTGTTTTTCTAACCTACTTTTGACATTCTTATCTCAGAGCTAAATCCCCCTACCTTTCTCTCTCTATCTCATTCTCTCTCCCCCACCTCAGTGCCCTGCGGAGGGGAGGAAAGGAAGATCAGGAAAGGGTGGAACATCGATCAGGGGTGACAGGCCAAAACCTCAAAATCTAAACCTCACTCCCATTACTTATCCTGTCTCTTGGGAATAGGGGTTTCCTGCACTCTTTTGACAACAACCATGGACCCTACACACACACACACACACACACACACACACACACACACACACACACACACACACACACACACACACACACACACACACACACACACACACACACACACACACACACACACACACACACACACACACACACACACACACACACACACACACACACACACACACACACACACACACACACACACACACACATCACACACACACACACACACACACACACACACACACACACACACCACACACACACACACACACACACACACACCACACACACACACACACACACACACACCACACACACACACACACACACACACACACACACACACACACACACACACACACACACACACACACACACACACACACACACACACACACACACACACACACACACACACACACACACACACACACACACACACACACACACACACACACACACACACACACACACACACACACACACACACACACAGGGTCGTGAACTCATAGCCACAAAAAAAACAATCTGAACATAAATGTTTGGTGATTTTACACCAAATCAATCAAAATTAAGCTGCAGAATGCACATGTAAAACACACATCACATGTGCGCACCACATTTGAGCAGAGAGGATTTGAATTTTCGGTTTCACATAGAAACAAAAAGAGCAGAGCACAGGAACAAAGGGGAGGGGAAGAGAAAGGAGAGCAACCTTTGATACAAACCACTACACCCAATCTTCAACAAAGCCACTAAAGCACTGGCTTCAGTCTATGTGTATCCTTGCAGTTCAAAGCCAAACTCACAAAAAGAGCGTATTTATCTGAGTGTGTGCATACAGTATTGTCTGTGTGTTTTTGAATGTGTGCCTGTGCCTGTAGCACAAAGGCAGCGGTGTCGTGTAACCCGCCCAAACCCCGCCTGCGAGCGCAGGTGACCTTATTGTATTTGGAGGTTCCCAGCAGGCAACGGGCTGTGTGTGTCACGTGTGTGAGGAAAACCACAAACACACAAAGGATGTGTGTTATCTGGTGATTTAAAGCCCCATATGGCTCCTGCGGGCCTAAACTGGGTCAGCATAGGGAATCACTTTAGATCAAAAGCAGAACTTCAAAAGTCATATGGCCCCTATATCAACGTCTGCCTCCATTTAACATATTATTATTATTGTGTTGGAGTATCCCTCACCTCTACAATGCTTCGCAGGTCCTGGACGTAGGTTTTCTCAGTGTCCAGAATTTCCTGCACCACCCGGTCCACATACGTCCTGGGTCCCTGCACCTGACCTTTCCTCTCTCCTCCATCGGGGCTCACCTCCGGCTCTGAATGTTCTGTCAGAGTCTGTCCACCGCTCTGCCCCCTCCCCGTGTCCACCCCTCCATCATTTCTGTCTTCTTCCTCCCGACATCCCAGCTGCCGGGCCGGGACCAGTTCTAACCGGATCGCCCCGGAGTCCCGGTCGGAGGTCGCCGGGTTACAGTGAGGGGCGGGGACGAGGGTGGAGCGGCTGCCCAGCGAGCAGTGACTGTCCCGGGAGGAAGCGGACGAAGAGGTGGAGCTGTAGCTGATCGGCCTCTCGGCGCTGTCCAGAGAGGAGTCCATGCTGAGGGCGGAGCAGTAGCGCAGCGAGGCGTGGCGGAAGGCCGGGTTGCTGAGGCAACGGGCCGGAATGCTCAGGGCTGAGCCGGAGTCCGGAACTTCAGGAAGAGGAGGCAGCGCATCAGGCAGGTAGTTATAATCATCTAGAGAGGAACACAAGAGAAAGGAAGGGATGCTCGTTAATCAACTTCCTTTCAAAAATGTCAATAGCCTTTGGTGTGTCTTAGATTTCAGATTTTAGTTCATGCTTGATGATAAGGGCTATTTCATATCAATGGCACACCCTAGCTTCCTCATTTAATATCACTTGTTAGGCTGGACAGGGCTCCAGCTCAGGTTGTAAATGGTTGCATACTGCAATGCAAATATCAAGGCCATTGGCCAAATCAATGGAATGTCTAGTGGTATTTACCTTGTAGCAATGGTCTAATTTACTGGTTACTTTTCAAGCATTCAGATGAAGGAGAAAAAGATTTGTTTGTTGCCTTGAGAACATTCCACAGTTGCTCAATCCAGACATAATGTTGCTTCACAATGGGTGTCTTGGTTTGTATTTCCCTTTCTGTCTGTGCTAACCTGTGGCAACACACCCACACCAATGCAGACCCTTGAGTTGTTGTGCTGTGTTGCTGTTGTTAGTCGGATTGTCCCTTACACAATGGCGCTGCCTTTCACATTTTTAAATACATGGTTGTCATATTCATCATGACGCCTGGGTATGATTACTGCAAAAAATAAGACCACGGTCTAGACAATCGCCATCTAATACATGCCAACAGAATTGCTAGTGGTTCTAAATAAATGGTTGCATACAGAAACATGTTGTTGGTCACAATGGTGTTGGACCTTTCCCATCTACCTTTGCAAGACACCGAGTTTTTGATATTTAAGCTTTAATAGCTGACGCTACTTTTTGGATTTTCCTACGTGCTATAGAGATAAATACATAAACTTGCACCATTTATGCATAGACTCAATTTGGATTAAAAGAAAAGTAAGAACAAAATTCAGACAAGCATTAGTTGCCACAAATCGAAGAAAGCAGAAGCACTGTAATTATCAAGTACATTGACGAAGACAATAATTACATATAAAGTGTAATTGCTTTAAGAATTTCAGGGAAAGTCTGAAATCTAAATTTGATTACAGTAATTATTTGACTGAATGTCATTTGATTTACTGATGCTGGTCACACGCAGAGCTGTTCAAATTCAAATTAAATTCACACATTCACATTTGACAGGCACTCACCTTGTATTTCCACAACTCACACTAAGTGTTAAAAAGACTCCCTGTCTGTAACTTCTTACAGTTACAATACTGTTTTCATATTCTCACAGTCTCTATCTGTTTAGCCTCCCAATTCCTGACATTCCGGCTGACCACAGCCTGCCTGACCACCCATCATACAACGACCACTAGCCCTCCATGATTTATCCTCAGTTCCACCCAAAAACACATTTCAAACACAAACACAACATACGCGTCTGAATAATGTATTAATGTGAGTAAATATAAATGTCTGAGAGAATTTATGCAGCAAGACAGAAAAAAGATTGAGTTTAATTATAAGATTAGGAGTGTAATCCTGAGAAGCCTCCACTCCTAGGCAATGAATGAAAGCCCTATTTCCATGGAGGAGAGACAGGTTTGTGTGTGTACAAGTACAGTGGTCCATTTTGCGTCAGGCCGGTGCCAAACTGGCTCACAACCTTGTCTCTGTGAAGAGATCCGTTAAGATACGATTACTGGCTCCCAAGACCCCACAGCTAGGCCAGCCGAAGTGGAACCACACATGCAGAGTATCAGACAGAAGCCTTCCAAGTTTCCCCTTAACTTTTTCCGAGGTCTCGCTCCACAGAAAGGCCAGCTTTGACGGGAAAAGCATGATGCAAATAAATAGAGCGGACAAGCAAGAGAAGGACGACATTAGAGGGCCTCATACCAGCTCAGTGGGCGTTTGACACTAGTCTTTATCATCAAAGCTTGATACACCGGTGACCCGGCAGCTCTGGTGTTGTGGCAACATTGAGATCCAATGCCCTATAGGACAGCGTCTCTCTCTCTCTGCCAGCAGCACCCGTTCAGCCTTAACCCGCCTCACTTCAAAGCATCGAAGATCACAGACTCGAAAACATGAAACGTGAAACTTAGAACAAGCTCAAAGAATCTCGCTCTCTCTCTCTCACCTTTCAAATAGGTACCTTCGAGGTCTTTTTGGTATGGTGACACCTCTTTTGAGAGCACTTTAGCAGAAGGCTCACTTGTTAGACTGGTCTGTGATGGAAAGATAACAGGTTTGATTCTGGCAAACATGACTGTACTGTTACCAAGTTAAGAAAATAAACCTGCTTATTCCTGTTCTGACTGGAACTTTATTTATCCAAGTTTTTGCTTTGGCTACTTCAGGAAGTACAAGCTTAAAACAAAACATCTGACACATTATGTCAATGATTGTATTGGCACATGGAGCTTTAGAGTTAGCAATTGTTTGTAGTTATGTTTCAGACTCACTGATAACTCTAAAAGGAATAGATTTGGGGGGAAATTATACTTGTTTTCTTACTTGCGAGTTTGACGAGAAGTTTGCAACCACTGTTGTGTGTGTTTAGCATAGAGCTAGCCACAGGAGGCTTAGCTTAGCATGAAGACTGGACAAGCCTATGTACAGGAAGTTAGCCTTAATGCTGGTAATATTTCCTAGGTATCCATTGAGCTGTAGAGGTTCTGGTAGTAATATTTTTAAACTTTGGTTTGGAGGAAGAGCTGTTTCTCTCTGCTTCCTGTCTCTAGGCTTAAGCTATACTTAGCATCGAGCCACTTATCTCATCACATGTGAACGGGAATATTTTCCAACATGTTGAATTATTCTTCAGAGTATAACATTCACTCCCCTTTTTAGTTTTGTATTACTCCCATACCAATTCCCGAAGAAAATACCTGGCTTTCTAGCAGCTAAACGCTACATTTCCTTCACTAGCTAGTTGCTAATACTGTCTGTTTGATGCTGGCAGGTGGCAAACACTTGGTTTATCAGAGCTTTACTGGTGAAAGCAAGGTTGATAAGAGGGTATAGGCAAACAAAAACAACTAGCGAAATAAGCAAAACAAGATCTGTTAGGCTGCAAGTTTGGTGACAATATTTTGTGGTTTATCCCTAAAACTGGTACACTTAAGTAATTTGATCCATAGCTAAACATTGATTAATGCAAATGTAATTCCAAAAAGCAAACATAGCAGGTCGCCGTAATGTCTGTTACTCTAAACTGAACCATTGCATACATGTTTTTAGCAGAAATATAAAATGTAATTCCTTGTTACATAGTTAGTAGAAGGAAACTGAAGTGTTTTTAAATCTACGTCTCAAAAGCAAGAAAAAAGGTCAGAGTCTGATGTGCTGAATCCTAGCTTTCTGTAGTTTAATTTTTATCAAACACTGTTCCAAGAAAAGCAGGGAGGAATTGGAGGGTCTAAAAACTGAAGTAATGAAACTGTACTTTCCCTAGAGAAGTTTGGAACGGATTCAACGGGCATGTGTCCATCTCAATGTGTCTGACCCACTTAACACTAAATAGAGATCAGAAATAAGGAGCAATCGACACACACTAAGCCTTGGCTTTTGGATAAGCAACACACTCCTTTCAAGTTACCGTACACAACACAAAGCACAAAGGGTTATATTATATTGCACACCATGACATTAATAGGTAACTGACCATTTGTGTTGCCCTTTGACAAATCAATAATATATCTTCCTTATCACCCTAAGCGATATATATAAATCTATACCATGTGTATGTTTCTCACCAAATGCATTAGGTTTATCACTCTGGAGATAACGCTAACTCAGCTAATAACTTAATGGTCCCCACAACAGATTGCCCACGAAATGGGCGGAAACAAGTGAGCACACTTGTAACGTGCACACACACACTTAGAAGGAAAGCAAATACAGAGGAACCGTGTTTCTGTTTGACGAGAAACCCAAACAGCACAGAGAGCGATTGCCCCATCTTGTGTTTGCCCGGCCCCTCCTTCCCACCTTCCAGCTTCATGTTTGGGCCACACCCTGGCCACACACACACACACACACACACACACACACACACACACACACACACACACACACACACACACACACACACACACACACACACACACACACACACACACACACACACACACACACACACACACACACACACACACACACACACACACACACACACACACACACACACACACACACACCACACACACACACACACACCACACACACACACACACACACACACACACACACACACACACAACACACACACACACACACACACACCCACACACACACACACACACACACACACACACACACACACACACACACACCACACACACACACACACACACACACACACACACACACACACACACACACACACACACACACACACACGAGCTTTAGCTACCTCCTGTCCAGATTGTGTTCAACCTGATCCTTGTAAATGATCTCTAATTATGCTCCTGAGCATGCAGGTTGGGACTGTTTCACTTATGTGTGTTTGTGTTTGTGTGTGTCCGTGCATGCAGGGATTACGATAGTGTGTGAGCGCTTTTTCCTGCCAGGCTAGAGAGAGTGAATCAGCGAGTGCCTCAACAACCTGGCTTCAATCTGTGGTTTTCATTTAAAATTGAAAAAAGACAAAGAGCTGGGGCGCTTTATTATTCAGCCAAAGTTTAATAAGCTGAACTTCAGGCCTGTCTGAAAGGCAAACAGCGAGGAACCAGACTGAAGACAGAACATGTACTGTACACAGAGGGTATTAAACACTGCCACATGCAGTCTTTAGGTTACAAAGAAACACAACGCTTCTTATTCATTTTAAGATCAACATGTTCCTGTTAGTGTTACTGTTTTTATGTCTGTTTCTATATAACATGAGTCTGGGGAGAAATTAGACTGCCACCTTAAATAAAATAGCTTGAATACTCAAATACTTTAACATTCAGCAGCTCATGTGGTTTTCATCAAATGTATTCTCTTTTTCTTTCCATTTCCAGAAGCATTTTTAGAGATGAGGACAACTGTGTCTAGTATAATGCAGTGATGTTGCAACAGGAAACAAAACAGATTATCGGATGCATAAGAACACAAAATAACGTAAGAGTGAAAGTGAAAAGTTGAAAGTTCTTGACCTTGAAAATATAATACATGACCAAATAATCCCACAAAAGCTCAAAGGCCTTGTAAAAGAAGTAACTACAAAAAAGTACTACATGTGGACGTTTTTAAATATCGTACCCTTCTTAACTAAGGTCGTCAATATTAAATGGAAAGGGCACTGGGACTGTTATTAAACTTTAATTTTGAGTCATTCTTACGAAGATACCAATAAATCCAACAATGAATCAATGTCTGTTGATGTTCATTGCTACACAAGCGTGTATTTGACAATGTGCTTCAACTGATAACTTGTCTTCATTGATGCAGACAGTCCTCACTACCAGTCTAGTCAGGTTTAACGACTCATGCTACACTTAACCCGACCACTTCAGTCGCACTCTTATGGTCACCTGAAGTGCCCTTTATGCTGGAGTGGTCAGCAAACAGCTGTGAGCACCCTCACCTCTTTACAGACCCTCACAAGTAGATCAAACAGCTCTGTGAATGTGGCTGGTTATGTGAACATCCCATGTGGCTGGTTAAAGCACAAACTAGTCCAAATTATGTTTTAAAGGATTTCGTCATATAGAGCTGCAAAAACATTCCTTTTGTTTATTTTTGATTGTGCGGTATCCTAAATCATTGGGTTGGACAATGTGTAAGCCAGTTTGATCATTAAAGACTATATACAATTTAAAGAAAGTCTCCCCCAGCAATAAAACACAGTCCAAGGAAAATTAAAGAGGGGTTTTGGTACTAAAAGGTTTAACTTTGGAAAATACCCACTTGGTTTGGCTAGCTTTTCAAGCATACATTAGATTTGGCTGAACCTTGGAAGGCATTTTTGCACCGAGTGAGGACTGAGTCGTGCAAGGAAAGAATAGTTCAGGGTCCGTTTGGAGAGGAGGAGTGATTATATTGACCACTGAAGGGGCAGATACGCTTTAGATTAGGCAACGCAGACCACATCGACCACGGACTTGCATGCAGTTCTTCATTCCCTATCGTGGTTGTCTGCCTTTGGGTGTCGGCATGCACAGTCCTTGACACTGTTGACATTGAGAAAATCTAAAGATCCGGAGAGTCCAAAAGGAGGAAGCCGTCATTTAAGCTCTATTAACCCTTCCAATGTTATATAACTATATTGGTGCATGAGAATGAATGCCACTAGAGCTTTCGTCTTCATACCTTCTGCACAATCCACAAATGGCCACCACAATACCTAAAATCTAATAATTTTTTGCACTAATTATATTCACTGTATTTATGGTGTGTGCAGCCAGAAAGAGAGAGTAGGTGCATTTAGAGAATTAGAGATATGAACATCATCATTTACAACTTGACTGTCATGAGGAGAGCAGGACAAACGTCGATGTCAGTCAGCTTAAGACCGTCCCCTTTCTCACACATGCACTTCTTCTCATAAATTACAGTAAAATTGCGACTTGATTTCAATTGTATTCCTACCTTCCTGACATTCCTTCGTTTTCTTTTCCTATTATACATTCAAACTGAGAATATGTTCTGACAGGACATTGACTAACACCAAGTTTGTCTGTCATACGAGCTCCACAGGACATTCCTATGGGCTCAGACCATGCCTCTCCAAGCATATACTTTACTATGTAAAAATACACATTGACCAGCAGCCTGTGTGTATATGGCTGTAGACCACCAGCGCTCATTTTTGCATTTGGAGCATAACATGTTTATAGAACTCCCTTTTCACACTCAAATTACTGAGTGTCATTTGAAGGCACAATCAAAGAAGATAACATGAAGGGCGTTGTGTCTCATTACCTTTAGATTACTGGGAAAGCTTAACCTTTAAACTGCCTCAATTGTAAACTGAATGCATGATTTTTTAAATCTCAATTCAGGAAGCACGCAGGAAAGCCAACTCGTGACTTTTTCCGGATATTCAAATTGTGATTCAAGCAAATGTGAAACATGAAAGAGAAAAAATAGATGTTGTCTCTTGAAGTACAATGATAGACATTTTTGCATGTAGGTACATTGTGGTATATGCTCTGTGACAAATGCGTACTCCCAAAAGTACAATACACAGTACACAGCAGCTCTCACGAGGGCACTAAGACCTTAAATACAACATCCACAGGTACCCAGTTCGATTCATTTAGAAATGAACGGTTTAGTTAAATAACTAAAGCATTTGTCCCATAAAGGAGTCAGTAACTAGGCAGGACTTGACCGTACAGCTCATGGATCCTTTAATCGACCTTGTTTATCTTTGTGTGTTCTTGTTTATGTTGCGACAGGCCTTCCAGATGGCAAGAGAGTTCAATGTCAAGCAGCTTACAGTCCTAAAATTTGACTAAATATTATTTTATGCAAGTACAAGTTGGAAGTTGCCCAGTTGTTTTTGTCTTCACTTTGGAAACCTTTTGATAACACTTAAAGCTGCACATTTAACTTAAGGGGGAAACATAATGGAAAGAGGAAATGTGAGAGAGTGAGAAATGAGGAGGAGAGGAACTCCGAGGAATGAAAGTAGGATGAATAGATGAGAAGAAAGGCCGGAGGTCAAACACCACCCACCCTTTTTTCTCTTTTCCATTTCCCACTCAATCCATCTCATTTTGAATTCTGTCTTTTGTAGTACTTTAACCCTTAACAGTTTTCTCTATCTCAAACCCATTTATGTATTTCTCGCATCTTTAAAACCATCAAATGCAAGAGAGTTTGAATTCCCTGCGGGCTCATCGGAGACACAGCAGCACAAAGAAGCACCTTACTTTGTGTTTAGTTATGGCCTCATATCTTCTGTCAGGTCCACTTAAAAGTCAGTGTCCGTTTCTGATAGAGACGCAGGCCTGATCTCAACTGACGCTAAGGACCTTAAAGTGTCACTCAGGATTTCACACCACAGCCGAACGACTGCAGAGGGGCCGAGAGCCGGAGCAGAGAGAGGGCAGAGGTGGGAGAGACGGAGAGAGAGGCGAAAGATGGGATTGGAGACGGGAGGCGTTTTCCACTGAGCAACTTATCACTGGAATAACAAAGAGCAGCTCTGGCGTGGACAGATATTATATTGCAGATGTCTCGGACGAGAGCGAAAAACGAAGAGAACATTCCTTCTTCACTGTGTTGGCGCAGAACAAGCTCCCACCATCTCAACGCAGAATTTCAAACATCTCGACGCACGTCATGACTGGTAAAGACAGGAGTTTAAACTTGAGGTGTGACTTAATAGACTCCTGTGGCTTTCATTGCCTCACAAAACACAGTTAAAGCAAACACACACACAGCTGGGAGGCTAATTAGTAACAAATGGCTTTTTTCTCATGATAAAGTAAACAATTAAACAACCGCCAAGCACGGCTTCATAAACCCAACCCTTATCTTCAGGTTGGGTTTATGAGAGGCTGGTTGAGTTTCTCTGTTTGTCATTGACACTGCAGACATCAGCGAGGAATGTGCAGCACAGTTTCATCTGACAGCGCCGGTGTTTAGCCTCTGTGGGAAAAAATGTCCACCTGCAAACTTACAGCCCCTATTTTCAGACCCTCACACCAAACCCTTGGGACACCACTGCGGATCTGGCTGCACTGCGCACACACCCTTGCCCTCCCTCGGAGTCTGACACACTAGCCTCATTCTCTGACCCCTTTGGATCGCAGCCCAGAGAAATCTGCATCCACTTCAGTCACTTTCTGTGAAGTCCTGCAACTACACATACTTTTGTTGACACTAAAGCACCAGATTGGAAAACTATTGATTGCTTTTCCATATTAGACTACTCCAAAAAGGGACCCGACCCCCCACTCTGCACCCTACAGCTCGTTGCACGGGGGGCAGATGTCCTCTCGGAGGACTGGGCTACCAGGGTGGGAGGAGGACGGAGGGGTCTATTGTCTCTGGCACCTCTAAACCAAAGAGTTTGCTCTAAGCAGTAATTATTCCCCCCTCCTCTTCACTCTTCTACTCTCCGCTATCCCCATTTGCTGCTACCCCCCCCCAACTGCTGCCCTCAAGGCTCTAATTTGGGTCACAGGCTTTAGAATGGCATCTCAACACTCAGTCAAACCTACACCAGCAAGGGGCAACTGACACATGCACTAACAGAGAAATTAGTCTCTGAAAGGCTATTTTATTGTTTATTTGTCAACGTGCCACACACATTAGATGCTTTTTGTCACATTTAACTAGATTCCTGAAATGCATGCATTTAAATGACATCTGCAAGTACCAACTAAGTGCTTTTTAAACCACCAGGATTGTGAAAGAACAGCAGAAATCAGTGTGCCCTTTCCTCTCGGCATCATTAAGAATCTACCCCGCGAGAAAGCAAACATGCTTCATTCAACACAAGGGGTGAGAAAACCACCAGAAGACGCTGTTCATACAACTGTACTGCCGAGGGACGGACGCTGCAAAGACACTTCACACAGCGCTGTCAGATGAGGGAAGAAATATCACACACAACGCACAAAAGAGCCACTAAGGCAAACAGCCAAACCATCAATGGCCAGTAACCGGACCTTGTGTTTATAAGTTACTGTCTGTAGTT
Organism: Gymnodraco acuticeps; assembly: GCF_902827175.1. Lineage (NCBI taxonomy): Eukaryota > Metazoa > Chordata > Actinopteri > Perciformes > Bathydraconidae > Gymnodraco > Gymnodraco acuticeps. The sequence continues at coordinate 773,869 of NW_022989815.1, forward strand.
TGACCAGATGTCACTTGAAAGATCCACTTTCTTATGCCAATGCCACATATGATGTCTTATTTTGATCATCATTAGCTGCTTCCTTATTAGACCAAAGATAAAAGTGAAAGAATATGTCATTCTACATTAATTGTATTCGGTTTATAGACATGCAAAACCTTGGACTGCAAAATCTCGTCGCACCACATCAAAGAATCTCTCCACCTCCGGAGAAAAATCATGCTGGGAAACATCTTTGAGCATATCTGGAGAGAAGGAAAACTGCTTACCGGTAGGCATTGTTGATTGGTCCCAATTCAACAGTGTGAATTACTTTTTAAACTGAGGTGAAGGTTTAAGGAAAAAAAGGTTTCCCAAGCAGGTCACATATCCAGAGTATTCCAAACAGTATTCCCAACAAAAGTTTGAAAAAAGTTCCCTTAGATTTCCAAAGTCAATTTGAATCCTTCTTTCCTTGGAGCAAACGTGCAGTCTGCTCCTCAAAAGTATACACAGGAGCATACACTCACTTTTTGTGCTGGACACACACACTCCAACACACTCCTCTGGCTGATGGCTATTCTTTCTCTCACTTTAGTTTGCTAAGGATCTCCTCTGTCTGAACGCCTCTCTCCCTCCCTCTCTCCTGTGGCAACACATCCACCGCCTGCATTTGTGCGTCTAAAAGTGTTCATGTGTGTGTTTGCAAGGGAGTGTGTGTGTGTGTGTTTCAGAGTGAATGGCCTCTGCTCTCTGCTGCTCCCTCCCTGCTGGGTATTCCCCTCCCCTTGACTCCTCCTCCCTCTCTCCCACAGCAAATTACAAGGATTTGGGACTTCTTCCTCTACTTTTTTCCTATCTTTCCTTCCCTTCTTTTATCTTTTCCTCCTCTTCCTCTCTCTTTCCAAATTAAAACTTTTTTACACCTTTTGTGTGTGTGCATCTGCTGCACGCTCAGCAGGCAGCTGAACTGCTGCTGTTATCGCACGGCTCCAGAGATCACACACGTACACACACTTTACAAGGAGGAGAGGGGGGGGGGGGGGGGGGGCTACGGCTGATCAATAGGGCTGGGAGCCAGCTCAAACAAAAGCTCCTCGTCCGCTGCGAGACACTGCACCGCTCATTGTGTCCCAGATCAGAGAATGGCTGGTCCGAAAGAGTGCACACAATGTCAGAAGTGGGATTCAAGATGTACCATCGGTGGAAATGGAAACAGATAAACTAACATCGTGGTTCCTTTTCAGCTTGTAAACCCTTCAACTATTATTTTATTATTTTTCAATTCATTCAGCTTTGTTGTCTCTCACTAATTTGGACAGTGAAGCCGATAGTGATCCTTCTCTTAGGACCTTTCAGATTCATGTTGGGACCCCCTATGGGTGTTGTGATCCCCATGTTAGGAACCTCTGCTCTGAAGGTGT